>NC_136599.1:18802126-19092126 GCF_910589615.1 Taurulus bubalis | reverse complement strand
TTGGTTTCGTCCGATGCTACAAAAAATAAAATAAAAAAGGTGCCCTTATATCAGACATATGTCCTCCGCATCCATTATTATATATTTGTTTTACTACATTCTGTCTGTCCTTACCACAGCAGTCGATGCTATGCAGGATGGCCTTGTCCAGGCCAAGGGCTTTGCTCTCAAACTGGCTCATGATGGCAGTCTTCCTGGAGAGGTGAGCAGACAAGGGCTCTTCCACCTCTCCTGCCCCCATCAGGCACTCCCCCTGCGCAGGCCCAAACTCCATCTCCCCCTTCACCCCTCCTCCACCGCTGCCACTCCCACAGCCCCTGGTTAGGTCAGAGAGCTCCCCGACCCCTCCCTGACCGCTCATCTCACCGTCCAAACCACCACCTGGTCTGGACATACCCTTCCGGTCTGCATTGGATTTGGAGGACTGGTGAAGAAAACGGGATAATAATAATCAATAAAAACAAGAATCATAGCACCTCTCCCAGAAGAAGAAGAAATAATATTAATAATGATATAATCTCTCTGTGAGTGTGTGTTACCTGGTCCTGTTTGCTCTGTGTAGCCATCAGGTAGTGCTCATCATGAGGATCCTCTGAGTCTCCTTGGGAACGGTATTGAAGTGATGTCATCTTCTGACCTACGATGCCAAATGTGGTCGGGTAGAAAAGACCCATAGGTGCCTAACATATAGAGATGAGCCAGAAAACAGTTACTTCCAGTACACAAGCTTGAGACTGAACAATGTAAAAAAAATTCAACACCAATCATAGTTATTCATTACTATCCAACTTAAGTACCTGTAATTTCTCATCCCCTAGTCGAACCTGGTAGAGAAGAGCTGGGGCTTCTGGGAAACGTGTCTGGAATTCATGATCTTGTAGTCCTGATATATCCTGTAGAATAAATGGCAGTAAAGACCCATTTTGTAATTGAAACTGACACAAAAGAGCCAGTGCTGCTCTAAAATGGATCAAAGTACAACACTACAGTTCCACAGTACTCCCTCTAAACACAGACCCCTCCCTCCCCCCGACCAACACACACTTGGTTCAGATGGCAGAAGGTCTCTTTCAGATGCTGTAGCAGCTGACAGTTCAGTCTGCTGGACAGCTGACAGTCTCTGTAGGGAAAGCCCGCCCTCTGCAGGAGCCAGAAGAAAGTGCGGGTCACATCTGAACCACCATAAGCCAAACACAATCTGCAAAGTCCAACAGACAAAAAAATACAATGTCACTGAGGGAATTTTTTCAACTCAACAAGATTTAACCAGAAACAATGTACTCATGTTTTTGACATTGAGTATTGTCATCTTCTGTATTGTCACTGTTCTGAGTCTCATGTGTAAAAGGAATCCATGAGGTCTCCAATTATAACCTGGATGAATGAACTATTTCATAGATATAAATTAAACATAGAAGTGGTTCTCAGCCCCACCTGGAGTTCCGGTGGGACACGCCGTCCTCTACACAGCAAAGACTGGACTTGTGGTCTCCTACATCCACGACACAAGCGCTGCTCAACCCGCTGCCAAATGTAGCGCATACCGATTCCTGGTGCACTATGATCGCTACACACACACACACACACACACACACACACACACACACACACACACACACACACACACACACACACACACACACACACACACACACACACACACACACAAGAGTTTGCTATTGCAAAGGATAACAGTGTATATACATTTTCTTTTTGTACACAGCCATACATGTGTGTAATACCTGAGAAGCCCATATTAAGCAGCAGCATGTTGACAACTTCTTTGATGTGAGGCCTGTTATAGATGTCGGGGACCAGGAAGATGCATCTGTAATACTAATAAGTCACAAAAGCAAAGCTTTAATGTGAGAATTTTTATTTTTGATCTCACTTTCAAAATGTTGCAGAAGACTTTTGTGATATGAGGAGGTGAGGTTAGTTTCTCCTACCTTTAAGTCTTTGAGGGGGATCTCCAGTTGCTTTTGAATAACGTGACTCCAGATTGTCTCGAGGTCCGCCAGTACGGCGGTCAATGAGCCTCCGGTACCGGCATGCACATTAAGCTGACCTCTGACTATTGGCCAGTGGATGTTGTAAGAGTCGGATGGATTCACATAAAGAGCCTACATGATAAAACAGACAAAGAGTCTTGGTACTACAGTTTTTAGATGTCTTATTTTCAAGAAGTTATCAGGCACATGGACTGACCTCCTCTCCCACCAGATGAGGAGGCTGGTGGGCCGTGTTGGTCCACTTCACCCTGGAGCTGCCGTCTAGTACTGCCGGACGGATCTGACAGTTATAAGCTCTGGCCTTTACTCACACAGGTAAAACAAAATTAAAAGATTATTTTATTAATTTCTGCACAGAAAAGAATACAGCACTTGAGTTATTCATGGTACTTTCTAGCAACCGATCAACTCCCGACTTACTCTAGAACCTTTTATACAGTCGATGCAGCACATCGTGCTTCAAATTTCTTTTTGAAAAAAAAAACACTTTCAATTTAAAAGCAAATATATAAATCAAATTATGTTGCTGCTGTCTGAATATTGCAGTATTACGTATGCAACAATTCTTTCTCTTTCATAATACACACCTGTTCAGCGGACACAGGTGTCCTCCGCACTCCGTTCGACATTTTCTTGGACCAGATGGCCTGGTCCACCATTTTAAGCCCATTCTGCCTCTGCTCATTACTTTCTGCTTTCTGTCGACCAGGAAGTAGAAGCGATGAGGGTAAAAGACACAAATAGGAAATGAATCTAAGTACAGTGAAATAAGACATTAAAAGAGGGCTGCACAATACATTTGAAAACAAATGTGGCAATTTAACCTTTGCAATTTATAAATTGCGGGACGCGCATTATTGTTAAAGGCTAAATGTGTGTCAAAATACCATATTTAAATTAAATAGTGTCCTTCTGCAGAGCTGTCTTGGCCTAAACATCATATTACAAACCTAAGAAAACATATTTGCTGGTACAGATCCCTACAAACATCACACCACAATTATATTAAATCTGTAATACTAATTGCAATTAGTTTGACAGATTCAGCCCTAGAATCAAAGCCTACGTGTATCTGACCATGAGTGACTTACATTCAGACCATCTCTCAACAGCCAGGCGTCTTCATATCTCGGCTGTCCAGTTTGTTTGTGTCTGCGCGCTATCACATGTGGGAGTGTCACCGGAAGATTATCTGTTGCTCGGCCAATGCGGAGTGTCCTCGAACCAGGGTGGATGACAACTATGAAATTGCTCTGTATTTGCTGTAAGAGAGGAAAGTATGATTATCAGCATAAACATAGCCATGTCATGCACAACAAATCTAGAAAATCCAAACACCTGACCATTACACCAATAATTACACCAGTAATTGCTGCATATATAAGCATGGACATACACGTTCAGCTATAAGGGCCTCTACAACACTTCTGAAAAGGTTTTTGAAAAAACCTGGCTGAAGGGATTTTTCTCCCATTTAGCAACAAGAGCATTAATGAGTTCATCCCAAATGTCAGAGCCCTGTGCAGGCCAGTCGTCTTCGTTCACACCAAATACAGAAAATCAGTTCCCTGTGGACCCAAAACTGTGCACAGGGACATTGTCGTGTTAAAACAGTAACGGGTCTCCCCAAACTGTTGCTTCAAAATCAATGTTGGACACACGTTGATGTCTACAATATCTTTGTATGATGCAGCATCAAATTAATCTCAAACCAAAAGGTATACATAATATTAGTCTAATCAATACAAACTGAACGTCTGAGGTTTTCAGCTGACGGTCAAATACTGTATTTGAAGGCACCACTTTAAAGCTACTAACACGTTATAGGCTTTGGCAGGTAAATGATGAGTTCAAGTGACTGATACTAAACCTCGGTCAGTCCAGAAGCACGTGAGAGCAAATGGATGAATTACAGAAATTGAGACGAGGATATTCGACTATTATTTTGATAAATAAGGGCATTAGACAACAATTGAAACACTCGACTTCCTCACCTCCTGAAGCGGGTCTGGGATGACCGGAGGAGCGATGGGTCTTTTCACCCCACGTTGTTGCTCCTTCTCTTTCTCCTTGTCTCGTTCCTTTTCTTTCTCCTTCCCGTTGTCCTGCTCCTTCTCAGCCTGAGTCATTGTTGGGGAACAAGTTGACTAAATAGTCATAAATAATGAGTCGTGACTTCGTTGTGCTTGTGAAGCGCTTCGACAAGTAACCAAAGGCGAGGACCTTCCTCTGAATAGAAAGTTGTGGCAGCGGCAGATTCTACTTCCGTGTTTGATCACGTGATACAAGACGGCGGTTTCTATTCGTCGGAAGATATTTTTAACTTGGCACTGCCTCTTGTCTGTGACATAGGTACTCCTCTATCAACATTGTTGTATTACCTTTCTATTACTGTAGTTTAAGCATATTTTGTTGTAAAAGAAAACAAATCAGCCACAAGGGTTGTGACAAGTAAAAGTAAATGCAGTAAACTGGGAATGCCGTTTCGCTGACAAATTTAATTTGCAATGTCGAAATGCATTGCCATTTAAAGAAAGAGACACACAAACACTGCATTACAAAATGGTAATACATTAACTTTAATTAGGGCCCGAGCACTGACGTAGTCAGAGCGGAGGAACTATTGTTATTCTGATGTTTATTCTTATTCTTATTGTGCCATTTTGCACAGGGAAAAGAGGTGCTTGGTCTACACCTACAATTATTCCAAATTTGCACACCAATCGGACTCGGCGAAAAATATTAATTGGATTGGGGTGTCGGATAAGAGTTGAAAAAAATAGCTTGATAGCACCCCCTTTAGTTGTGAAAGCCCACTTTGTTTGTTAACTATGACCGATTGACTTGAAGCTTGATACACATGTTCGGTTGTGTCTGCTCTACAAAAAAGTGGCAAAGAAACAGCATTTTGCATTAAAATGGAAGTTGTTTTAACTCGGCCGTACATTATGTAATCTGCTCCATGTGTCTCATATGTCTTGACCTCCTGACCCTGAAGACATCCATAGCCTATGATGATTATGAATCCTAGTCACCTAGTGGCAACAAGAAGTTATATGTTTTCTACTTTTATACCCTCCCCCTCACAGATAAATCAGATCACTCTCAAAATGTGTCAGAAGAGACTTAAGACATGGATAATGTATCACTGTGACCACATCTTGGGACCATGCTCTAAACCGTACAGGAAGTCAGATAGCGCCCCTTAAAAAACTTGTTTTGTGTTCACACCAAACGCGTTGCGAATGTTACTCGTGCCTGAAAGGGGGCGTGTCTTATCACCGTGGCTTATCTCCGTATAAACAGTTGCCGTTTCCGCCATTCACCATGGAAATAGCCACTAGTTCTGCTTTATACTTGTTGTGTAAATTCAGCGTCATGCGATTTTTTTCCGCCAGAGTTGGAAAATTTCACCGCGTCAAACGGCGTCTCTTGGGACCATGCTCTAAACCGTACCAGAAGTCGTCCATCTTCAGTTTTGTGTTATTTGTCCATACCATTTTTTGTATTTCTAGGCCAAATTGCCATGGTTTCCCAGTAGGTGGCACTATGACTATGAGTTAATATTGGCATGCAGAAGTCTTCAAGCCATGACTCTCATAAAGCATGTTAACTTTGGAACAGTTTTGACAACGTAGAGTTGAGTTACAACAGCTTGATGTATGATCAAGAAACATCTAAAAAAGTAGTCAGAGATACACTCAAAACATTCAAGGTTGAAGCCCCTGCAAAATGACATGACGGCACTGCTTCACACATGAAATATCGTCTAATCCGTGTATCGTCTAACCCGTGTACGCTGCGTCTGGCAACCAGCAAGTACCCTAGACATGCGTGAAGCAAGGGCACTTTAATTAAAATTTATATTTATCTATTTATATTATTTGATATGCTTTTTAAAATGGCATTACCAAATTGCACATTGAATCGCCAATTGTGAAATGCATTGCCATTAGAATAATGGAAATCTAACCAATAAAAAAAACAACTATTCTCCCTGTTCACCCTGATTATTCTTCTCTCTAAAATAAACCAGGATGTGCTACTTTTGCCGACCATGTAAATTTGTAGCAGTAAAACAGCTATGTCTAGTAAGTTGAATCCCGATCACAGTATGCAGTGAAAGAAACAAAAACAAATTGGGGCACCCCTACTTTTGACAAAGCCCCTTGACTACTGGGCCCCTTGGCCTATTACCAGTAGGATAGTTTATTCATTCATGCATTCCCTGACATACAGTTTGTGTATGAACTGTGTTAATCCCATTCAGGCTCACGTGATTCAGGAGTCTACCCATAGCAACCACCTCTCTCTTCAATTTATAGGCTGCATTTTCATTACAAATCAAGCAATGACTGCAGATTAAGAAAATAAAATAAACAAACACAGCAAAACATTTCTTAAATCTGTTACATAAATGAGAAGAGAGAAGATGTCTTTGCTGCCTTTTTTTCTTTCTTTCTTTCTTTCGTTCTTGTGCCAGTGTTCATCAGTTTACAATTCATACATAGAGATACGCAGAGAGTTACCTCTTAAATACATTAATGACACAATCACAGAAGCTCTCAGGACGTCTTCAAATTCGCTTGCATCGGCATGGTCATATGATAACAAGGAACACCACGTTCTTCAAACAGAGACATGTAGGCATCCACAGTCTCAAGACTATCAGAAGGTCACTGTTAAAGCATACGTATGTTTAAACAGGAGAGTAGGTCACATGCGAAGCCACAAGCCTTTACACAGTATATGATTAATAATATAACTGTGAAACAGTAGTTGATTAAGAGTAAATACGTTTTTCTTCTAACAAAAACATATAAACAGGTAACTGTGATGTTATTACAAAAAAAGTAATAGGTTACAGTATGCAGTGCTGGAAAACACAGAGACAAGTATCCACCCTGCAGTGTCCAAACCAGTGTTTGGGTTACCAAAATAAGCATAGGTCTATGCCATATATAAAATACAATAGATCCATGTAAATTCACTTTAGAGAGCGTAATGAAAGACTCAACTATTTTCTATAAACATTTTCATTACAAATCTTCAAACAATGGTAACCACAGATTTCAATGGTTCTGCATTTCCGGAAATGTTTGGCTGATGTCCTCCTAGCTTTTCTACAGCTTCTCTTAACTTCACTGAACACTTTTCACTGTAGGCAATCCTCGGTCTGAAGATCAGATTTGATATCTTCTTGACATCCTGACTCTCGGCATGAAGACTCCTGCATAGCTTGTTCAAGTCCTTCATCAAACGAAAAGTCTTGCAGGCCCTCAGTTCCAGCACAAGGTTACTCGGCTTCTTGTCCTGCTGCTCGCCCAGCTGCACCACACAGAACTTCGTCAAGTCGCTGGCACTCTTTGAGTGGCCTGCCACCATGTTGAGAATCAGGGGGTAAAGGTCATGAGCTGAAGCTGGGATTGAAGGCTCTGGAAAGGCGTGGTTGGGAGGAGAGTGGCTGGGCAGTGAAGAGGACTGAGAGAAGAGAGGGTTTTTTATTTTCGTTTAAATGACTCATAGCAGACGGCAAGTAAAAACTGATCAATATTACATATAAGTTGCAATCTACCTTTGGGCAGACGATGAGGACTCTGTGTGCATTCTTGGCCTTTTCTGCCAGCCAGCGCATTGGCCCTAGCTCTGCAATCTTCCTCTGCTGCCACATGTCGACAGCCACGCTGCATCCGCCGTGCCACTGCAGGAACTCCGCGAGGGCCACCACGGCCCGCTGGAAGGCTGGATCCTCAGCAGGGTACACCACAAGGACAGGGACGGGAGCCATGGGAGATGTAGGCAACTTTTTGAAACCCAATGAGCTCGTAACATTACCGCCACATTTTTTATCTGGAGAGTAAGAAGTCATTGGAAAGTAGGGGTTAGTTGTCTTCAGCACAGTGCCAAAGATTTCACATAAACTAGAGCAGTGCTTTTCAACCTTTTACTACAATAAAAAAATCCTGCGGCACACCAACAACCAAAAAAGTTACAAAATGTCACATTGTAGCACAATACAGCATATATGGAAGGTAATTATTGCGCTACTTACTGGCATGGAAGAGTATGAGCTTATTTTGAAATGTGACAGAAAGGTCACTGTAAATTGGTTTTGGAAGAACAACATATTTGAAACTAGTAGCTTTCTGACTGAGGAAAGGTCCAACGCATGTGTACAAGATTGGCCAGTAAGCCCGTGCATATGTCTTAAGTTGAGCATCTTTTACTATTCAACATCTGCAATTTCGGTGCTTACAAGGTGCTCTCCCAACTAAATGCATGTTTAAAAAGTGTTGTATTTACATATTATGTAGCAGGAACTCAAGATCATCAAACTGGCCAGTACTCCAAGCACGGCCAACGCTATGCTGGTGAAGTTGACATTACCAGGGACAGCGTCTTTCCTCGTTTCTGCACAGACAAAGAAATACACAAAAACAAATCCCCCATTTTACTTTACTTGGTAATTATATTGCGATTGTACTGCATGGCTTTAAGGAATGGTGCAGTCATACCTAAAGGCTTGATCTCGGCTGCAGTGAAATATTGAAAAAAAGTATTGTTAAAGACAGAATTATCCCCATCTTTTTACTATATATTAAATACATACATGCACCACCAAATGAGATTGCTCACCTATAGGAACTGCAGTAGGATTTGGCTTAGGCTTTGGAATGACACCTGAAAAAAGACGAAGGTTTAAACATTTTACTCTACATATATATATATATATATATATATATATATATATATATATATATATATATATATATATATATATATATATATATGTAATCTTATATCTTATCTTATATATATATATATATATATTTATATATATATATATATATATATATATATATATATATATATATAAATGAAAGTATAGAGTATTAAAGGAGGTGGAGAATACAAAAAGAACTTACGCTGTGGGACTGTGATTTCTACAGACTTGTAAGGGCTGACATGCTCTGTCAGAGGCAATGGCAGATTGGCAGCTTGGATGCTGTTGTAGCCATCGCCCTCTACTAAAAAATGAAACCATTTCTAGATTTGAAAAGATGACAGTCATTGCATTAACCTCACATATGTCTGTCATTTCAAACTCATGTTGTGCAGACATAAACACAGAAATGTTGTAGGCAAGATTCCATGATACCTGTGATCCACGGATGCCTGCCTTGGCCACAACTGGTGTGTAGTTACAGTGGTACGCGGGTTCCCCCATAATAAAGACCCGGGTGCTTGTCAGGTATATATTACTAGCTGCAAAGAGACAGAAAGTGTCAGACACCCTGCATAACTAAAGACAGTTTGTATAAATAATAGATATATTGTAAATACCATCTAATTGTTTTCTCATCTCCAGTTTACCCTTCCACACAACAACGTATTGTGCACACACACACAATTGTTGTTGCTTTATTTTTGCAATATAATATATATATATATATATATATATATATATATAATATAATATTTTTGTAATAGTAATTATAATCATTATTATCATTGTAGTTCAAAGTAGCCAATGTGTAAAAGACAGCTAATCAGCTAATCAGCTCTTTGTATGACTTGTTATAGATAGTCAAGGCATTATCAATAACAATATTATAATTTATAATATCATATATTATCTACGTATCACAAATCTCAGGAACCTAGATATGGCAATACACATTGTTGTTTGCTCAAAAACCACAGCACACTAACTTTGTAATGGTCCACGTTACTTATCCACTACCTGCATGCTCGTCTACTCAGATTATAACGTGTACATTGGTGTTATGTTGGTGTACCATGGCAGAGATTGACCAACACCTTGCAGTTGGTTCTGCAGAACAAACATTTTACACTTTCCACAATGCTTTTAAGTACAAATAATACTTCTGGGGTGCACAACCTTAAAATAATCTATTTTTTATTTTATAGAGCCACAATATTTCAATTTAAACGTTTTTACCTTCTGTCTAGTGCAGTGTCACCTTAACCAGACTAAAGTCCTGTTTGAGAAAAGGAATGGCGTTTTGGGGAAATCTCCTCTGTTATTTGATAAACATTATAGTATATGTATAAACTTTTTATGTTTTCAGATAATGAATAAGGTAACGTATTGTATTTAAAAGATATATTTTCAATCAATTCTGAAGATGCCATGTCAGCGAATTACCCACACAAGTGTTTGTTAAACTGTATTAATAGAAAACAAGTGGTTTTATAAGTTCCATGTTAGTAAAATGTAAAAAAAAAAAGCATTTTACCATCAATGTTGATTGCCCAGCTTATGTTCATCATATATTTTTCTCCCACTGTCACTAGGTTTACTCTCAGGTCCGCCAGGGCAGACGGAGTGGTGCTACTGCAAGGGGGGAAATCTGGAAAAACAAACAATGCTGTTATAATTTGCAGCCTATATTATTATTCTGGGAAATTTACTCAGATATTGTCTGATAATTCTGCTGTTGAATGGTAGGCCTATTGCACTCCCAGTTGTGTAATGCTCAATGTAAAAACATTATTCAATTTTTTTGAATTTGGAGCTACCTGCTTGGCTAAAGATTTTATTGAATTTCAGGCAGACATGTCAAACAAACCTCTGTTGTTTACCCCTGGCCTCCATATAAAATATGACTTGACATCAAATCTCTTTATATTTGTTAGTCTTTATTTCTTAATCTGGTGGGCTATATCTAGAGGTAAACTCCATTTGTGTCATCTTTGCTTTATGATCCAAGTGTTACATTTTCATCCAAAATACAAAGCTGACAGCTTGAAAAGTAATAATAAATCAACAGTACAACATGGCAAGAAGATTGATTGGTCTCTACATTGGCCAAAAATCATCTTTTTTTTTAATTTAAGTAAAAGCCACATACTACATACTATTATTAACATTAGAGGTCAGACAGAGTATAAATAATAAATTACATACCAAGAAATTCACGACAGTCCACTATCTGCAAGAAATCCCATACATACATTACTTAATTTACTTTTATTTTAAATAACAGTTAATTAATGGCTTAGTTGTCAAAGTCGATAACTTACAATTTCTTGTGATGTCACCTGGGCCGCGAGATAGTAGAACAAAATCACACTGGCTCCCCACATCATCACACCTGGCTGTAGCTAAAATAAAAACAAAACTATAATAAATAAACTTAAACTATAAAATAAGGGGATACGTAAGCCTTTTACAGTCCACAGCATCTGACTGCAAACCTCTCGCGCTCTTCCTGAATGAACTGTCAGTGAGGGTCACGCTGGATTTGTCCCGTTACCTTTTAAGTAAATAGCACTAAGCTCCGCCCACAGCAGTGGTCCCGTTCTTTTGAGGTTTACATGATTACACCACGCATAGTCTCCCGT
This sequence comes from Taurulus bubalis, assembly GCF_910589615.1. NCBI lineage: Eukaryota > Metazoa > Chordata > Actinopteri > Perciformes > Cottidae > Taurulus > Taurulus bubalis. Next base: position 19,080,745 of record NC_136599.1, on the reverse strand, counting down.
TTCAGGGTTTAAAAAAAGGTAAGGTCTTCTTTCCTGCTCCTGCTGCCAGTTGTCCACGTCTATGTTGGTATTAAACGCCTCGGGTTACATTACACATAGTTTGTGAGGTTAACTGTATCAGTTAGTGCGAGCTGTCTCCGTCCTGCAGTAAACAGCAGACGACTTATAGTAACGTGTTACCGAAACGAATGTGACGGAGAACTGAGGCCCGGAAAAAGCCTGTCAACAACAGCCTAACCCGTTTTACGATGTTACAGACACTTTAAACGTATTCTCGAGCGTGTGGAGCATGTCAAGTGTGTTTTAACTTAATCCTGCAGACCAGAGTGCAGCTGCAGGTCTGTAGGTCCTGCAGCTGACCGACAGACCTACAGACCGACAGACAGTACACTGATAAGCCAACAGTTGCGTAATTGGCCTTTAATCGTAAACATTTAGCGGTATTTCAGACTAACCATGAAACCTAAGTTAGTGAAACTTGGACACATCTTGCTGGTCCCACTTGCTGTGGTTGTGTTGGTGTCTCAGAAGCTTCTTTACTGACATTTCAGGCTGTTTGCTGATTTCAGCTTATCAGTCAAACTGCTGCAGACTGGCTGCTTTATTGCTCTGACAGTCCTGACCTACTTATGGAGGGCCATGTCCTGAATGACTAGACTACACTTGCTCTTTGAAGTAAACGCATGACAGAAAATACAGTTATAATGCCAGACAGTTTTTTGCAGACTTTGCTTTGTAGCCTTTTACAATACTCATCCCTTCTGGTTGAAAGAAATAAGACCATTTGCCCAAGTAAAATGTAAGCAATGAAATGAAAAGTGAAATGAAAAGTGGAGAAACATAAACTGCTCTCCTCAACAGCAGGAAATAAGCCAGGGCAAAAAAAATAACTGCTCCACATGCAGAGTTGAGAGTTACTTCCAAAGTGTATTGTATTCAGCTCTAATTAATATATTTCTGTTTGTTCATTAAACAGCCTGTAGTTTCCAAAGTATGAGTTGAGAAAGACAAGGTGTGGCTGAAGTAATGATTAATACCATGTCAGCCAAAAGGCTCTCCGTAACCCACAATTTGCATACTTAGCAGGACAGTACACACATGAGTGTTACTTTTGGACATGTACATTTCATTAGATATAGTTTGAGTCCCGGCTCCAGCTTGCCCCTTCTAGGACACCCTTCACTGTGTGTTGTTGTGATTTACAGTGAATGAAGAAAACCCTCCCAGAACCAGGATGTTGTCTTTGGCCATGTCAGGCCAAACTGGAGCCCGGCTGTTTGTGACTGCGACTCAAGGGAGATTTATGAGGGATGGCAGGTTCACGTTTACCCGTTTGCCAGAATTTGCCCCCATGACCAGAAATATGGGCCGGTGCTTTTCCCGATCCTTCTTCAACCACTACAGATGCTTTAGTGCAACAGCTGCCAACAGGAACACTTCCTCACCTACAGCCAATCTGAAAACACCGTCCTACAGTTACGTCATTGTTGGGGCTGGGTCGGCGGGCTGCGTCCTTGCCAACCGTCTCAGTGAGGATGCCCACGAGTCTGTGCTGCTGCTGGAGGCGGGGCCTAAGGACATGTTGCTCAGCAACTCACAACTCTCATGGAAGATCCACATGCCGGCTGCGTTGACCTACAACCTCTGTGATGACAAGTACACTAGTTGGATCATTTCACAAATGTTTTGTTGCTGATGTGTCAAACTGTTTTATTTACCTTGTCATTCATTCCCAGATGTGTGCGAACACAAATGTAGACATTTGTGCAAATATTTTGACAGGATATGACTTTTTTAGAGATGGGTCAGTCCCTTAAAACTCAACTGTAAAATGCCTTCATAGAGTTTATTCCACTCACAAATGAAAAAGAACACAGTTTACTGAGTCAAACTGTGATTTTATGTTATTTTAGACAATTAAAGCCACAATAAATGAAGAAAAGAAATGTATATAATTGATTTAAACTAATTTATCATCCATGTATCACATACACCTTTATACCAACTTATTAGTCCAGCATTTTATATCATTCTCCATATAATAACATATTATTAATCTGTTGTTGTCCAGACAGATATGGGTTCCAATCAGACACCATGCTGTATTTGTTTTTATTCCTCCTCAGGTATAACTGGTACTACCACACTTTAGCCCAGCCCCACGTTGACAACCGGGTGATGTACTGGCCGAGGGGCCGCGTCTGGGGCGGGTCCTCTTCCCTCAACGCCATGGTGTACATCCGCGGACACGCTGAAGACTACAACCGCTGGCAAAGGGAGGGGGCCGAGGGCTGGGACTACGAACACTGTCTGCCTTACTTTAGGAAAGCTCAGTATCATGAGCTGGGAGAAAACAGGTACCGGACAAAAATATCTGCTGGACATTTTTTCTTTAACCCAAATGCTCTTAGGGTACCGTTTGACCTATTTTTCCAATAATGTTAATATGCATTGACAGAATTTAAAGGGAACCCTCCGTCTGGCGGTGTTGGTGCTGCCGTCCCACAGACGCACATTGCTTCAAAATTCATCCTGAGTCATGAATGCAATTTAATGTCAATTTGTAGTGGCACAGTGACAATCTTATCACATGGAACCGAGCTGCAGGAGCAATAAAGGTTAAACGCAATGCGTCACCAGTCTAATTTCAGCACATACAAATGAGGAAGGTCGACGGCAGCTCAGATATTAACATGCTAAAACTAGAATGATAAAGACCTGGGAGGTCGAGATCACAGGCAAATGCGATGTATGTGTCCATCTGTGTTATAACAACAGACAGATAAATTAAATTTTTTTATGTGCATTGTTTTTTTGATAAAAACAATGATGTAATTTGTAATGAGACTGAAGTTATCATGCCACGCATCCACAGGAAGTTTTTTATGCTAGATTAACATAATGCTTCCACGTAGTACTGAGTCACCAAATTGTGACATATACATCGCCGTCTTCTGAAATATAACAATGCTGGGAATTTAAATGATGAATGTCGATTGCAATATTGATTATTAAAGACCAATAACCATTTCCCATAAACAGATTGTTGCATTTTGAAAGGGAAATACTCTTATCTTTGTGACATTTTCAATGTGTGTTTTATGTGTGTACTTTAGTTACCGGGGGGGCAGCGGACCTCTTCATGTGTCCAGAGGGAAGACCAACCATCCCCTTCACAAAGCTTTTATTGAGGCGGGGCAGCAGGCAGGATACCCCTTCACAGAGGACATGAATGGACACCAACAGGAGGGCTTTGGCTGGATGGACATGACCATTTATAAAGGTTAAAGAAAACATTAACTCTTATATCCAATAACAACTGAGAGTACATATTGTCCACATCTCACTGCCCAAATGTGTCCAGGAAAGAGGTGGAGCACAGCCAGTGCCTACCTGAGACCTGTCCTGGGTCGACCCAACCTGAAGACAGAGGTGCGCTGCCTGACCACCAAGATCCTGTTTGATGGCAACCGTGCAGTGGGTGTAGAGTACACACAGAAAGGACAAAAGAAAAGGGTAAGATGGATAGAATTACTATCACTTTCAGGAAAATATAATTATGTTGTGGAAGGTGATATACTTTTTTTATTTTTTTAACGCAAAATTGAGATGATCTTTCTCAACCAAGCCTTTTTAATTTACTTTTCCATCCAATCCATCCAGAAACAAAATGTTTGACGAATCCTTGGACTCTTTTAGTATTGATTCACTCATTAGTTTTTCTCTTCTCTCTTCAGGTGTTTGCCGATAAAGAGGTGATATTAAGCGGAGGAGCCATTAACTCCCCTCAGCTTCTCATGCTGTCTGGGGTGGGAAACGCTGATGACCTGAAACAACTCGGTATCGCTGCGGTTCAGCACTTACCAGGTAACTCAAAAACGTGACTTTATTTGAACACATCCAACACGAATACACACTGACAGAGGGATTCATTCACCTGTGTCATGCTTCCTATGCTTAACATGAGCGGTATTCATGCGTCTCTTTGTCTTCCCCTCTTGTCTCTGTTGTTTCTCAGGTGTTGGCAGTAACCTGCAGGATCATTTGGAGTTGTACATCCAGCAGCAGTGCACTCAGCCCATCACCCTGTACAAGGCCCAGAAACCTTTCCACATGGTTAAGATAGGCCTGGAGTGGCTCACTCGGTTCACTGGTAACCAAAGCACCCACACATGCATGTGGTAACACACATTCTCCCTAATGTTCTATACAATAATGGATTTCTGTGAGTTTTTATCACTAAACTTCAATGCCTAGTATTAACACAGGAAACATGTATGGGTTCATATAAACTCTGTATCTTAAATCATAAGTTCCCAGAGTTAATGGAGTTTGAAATATTTAATTTTTAATACGTCAACACTATAACCTCTTTACATTCTGTTGATAATGTTAGTAAACCTTTTTTAAATAAAAATTCTTGCCAGATCCTACACATTGTACCATTAACACGCAGAATGTGTTGATGAAGTATCTGTCATTGTTATGTTTATCGATTAGACAAGACAGACGCTGCATGTCTGACGACGCCGTGTCCCACCATCTAATGCACCATGACAACTGTCCCTTAGGTTTTGGAGCAACAGCCCACTTGGAGAGCGGAGGGTTCATCCGCAGTGGACCACATGTCCCACACCCAGACATCCAGTTTCACTTCCTGCCCTCACAGGTTATCAACCACGGTCGAGTTGCTTCCAAGATCGAGGCGTATCAGGTATGTGCTTCGTGCGTATGAGAGCTTTCAGGGTGGTTTAACTGTGTCATACAAGGATATGCATGTCTGTGTGTCAGTGTGTTTGTTATTTGTCAACAGTGTTTCAGATACAATTCCACAGTACTCCTTTACAGTCTGCAACAACGTGACTTTTATTTATAACGAATCACATGAGACCCGCCCATAATGCACGACACACAAAGGAGTGTTTTAACAGTTCCATGGATCAAGCCAACAGGTGCTTTCCAGAAATTTCCTAAGAGGTGGCTTATTGACTTTATTTATAGGCTCTTTTCCATTGAAGGATACGTTCCAGGAAAGAGTTCAGAGTTACTGTATGTACGTGTGAAATGAGGCTTCTATTGAAGTGCTACAAAAGGCTTTGTGTTTTTTGTGTTTAAAGAAGGGTTTGTTTCATGAGTTAATGTGTGCAGAAACCACCAATACTGGAAAAGGCATAATAAGTAACATCTGTATAAATACAATTGACAACAAACACATTGTCTTTATAAAGGGTGTACTGAATGTAAGTCAAAAAAACATACAGATTGGTTACTTTACTTGACCCACTTTAGATTGTTTTCATTGAGCAGAAAATAACAATGAATAATGTTGTTTTTTCCTCTTGCAGTGAAATAGTATCTCCTCACCGTCTGTATGGAGAAAAGGAAGTCTACCAGCACAGTACAACTGAAATGCTACAAAACATACCACAGAGATGAGTGTTTTTGTTTGTGTTTTAGGTTCATGTTGGACCAATGAGGAGCACCAGTGTGGGCTGGATGAAGCTGAAGAGCGCCAACCCTTTGGATCACCCTCTCCTCCAGCCAAACTATCTCTCCACCGGTAAGATTCAGTCACTGAACTGTCTAGAACCAACTTCAGCAAAGGTTTTGAGAATACTCTGTTTCCCTAGAAAGCATACTTCCAATGAGACCTGCTTAGTTCTGAATGTACTTTGCTTTATATGTTGCTTCGACACTTCCCTCTGAAGGCCTCATTTTTGAGGATCGTTGTTATTTCTATTCATTGTGGTTGGACGGCACACTGCTGATAATATAGCCAGTTTTTCTGTATTTCCATCTCCTCTCTCCTCTCAGATGTTGATGTGTCGGAGTTCAGGGATTGTGTCAAACTCTCCAGAGAGATTTTTACCCAGAAGGCCTTTGACCCGTTCCGTGGTCCAGAAGTCCAGCCAGGTCCTCAGGTCCAATCCGACGCCGACATTGATGCTTTTGTCCGCCAAAAAGCGGACAGCGCTTACCACCCGTCCTGCACCTGCAAGATGGGCTCGCCATCCGACCCGACGGCGGTGGTCGACTCCAGTGCACGCGTTCTGGGGCTCGAGCGGCTGCGCGTAGTCGACGCCTCCATCATGCCCAGCATCGTCAGCGGCAACCTGAACGCTCCGACCATCATGATGGCAGAGAAGGCTGCCGACATCATCAGAGGTCGGCCTCCTCTCGTTAGCCCCGGGGTTCCCGTGTACCGACCTCCGACACTCGACACGCAGCGATGAGCCGAGGGAACGAGTAAAGGGTGAACGGTTCACAACGCGATGATCGGCGTATTCTGTGTTCGATCAGGAGCTGATCAATTTACCTTTGATCTGATATTGTACATGAATAATGTCGTGCTGTCTTGTGAACACACGTGATATTTCTGTTTTAGATGTGTAGTCACAGGCTAAAAACAATTATGAAGGGCTGACCTACGCTTTTTAAATTAATTTAAAGTTAATTTTAGCAGTTTACATGTGAACGTTTTAATCTGAAAGTTTTAATTTAGACGTAAAGTCCTGGTACTCCAGGATGGCATGACCTGGATGCTGAGCAATTGCAACCGCACTGTGAACATAATGGAGAATTGCTTCTCAGAAAGATTCTGAGATAGAATAGATTCAAAGAAACACCCTCCACCCACAGCTGAAGCTAATATGAAACAGGTATTGGGCAACAGCAGACTGGACAGGATTGCACTAGCATTATGAAGTATTATAGCTCACAGATTTTGGTTTCCTTTTGGTTCAGGATAGTCAGGCATCTGTTTAATCTAAGCACCGGTAGTAATACATGCAAATAATAGCTCATCATATCTGGCGAGTGTGGTGCTGAAAGAGTCTTAATGTAAAGTATACGTACAAAAGAGCTGTCAGTGTCTCTTGTGTTTATACATTCTTAATGTATCGTGGATGTTTACAGAGAAGTATTGTTTATAACTGATCAGATTATCCCACTTATTATCAACACTAATATGGGCAAGTACTTGAATGAATTAAAATCGTGTCTTATTAAGCTTTGCACTAATCTATTAAGTATTTTCATTACAGTGACAGTGATTGTTTACATTGTATGGAGCATTGTGCTATATTACATGAATGTTTAAATAATTTTTGTTCTAATGAAGGAGTAACACTTTGATTGTAAAGAGAAAATGATTGTGAAAGTTCTTATAGCCTTAATGTCTTTTATTCTCCTCTGTTAGTTGTAAACAAACACGAGAAGCTGTGCTGACTTTGTCCTTGTGACTTTATTCAGTGATCCTTACAAAAATTCTCAGCAGGTTCATTGTCAAGAATTCAAATGTACAAAACAGGGTTTTTGTTTTCCATTGGTACAAAATCTATAAGGTACGAGTACTTGTGCTACAGAGTAGATAGAGTTATATTGTTTTGATTTCCATACAACAAATGGATAGAAAGCAGAAATCTTCACTTTTTACAAACACTATACAGATTGTATACATTGTTATCATTTCATAGACATCTGTTAAGCAGGGGACCAGTACAAAAAAATAAAGCTGTCAGTTGTTTTTGTCACTGTGCTTCTTTAGATAAAAGTCTAAATGTTGATGCGTTTGGATACTTGTGCTGTGAAGAAGCAGCAGATGATTATTTGTACTAGTTGATTGTATTGACCCAAAATAAACTGGACTGTACAGATTTTTTTTGACGTTTTTAAACTTAGATCAATAAATAAACACTGAATGACGAATTTCCTCTTCAATTTGTGTTTGATGTAGTAATTTGAATGTTTCTCCCATCAGAGAAACCATCACAATCCACTGCAGCTCTACGTTCTCCAGGGTGCTGTATTGGCTCCTCAGAAATGTGTTTCACATGTACAGTATATGCAGCAAATCTACACATTTCTGCTTCCAGCGTGTGTGTCATATGTCTTCTTAATTACTCTAAAATGTTTTTGAAAAAGTCTGTAGAATCCAAAACCGTAATATAGTGATTTGAAAGAGGTAATTGTGGCATTCTGTTTTATTGAAACACTGAGGTGACTTGAGTCTCAGATCCCTTATCAGAACTCAGAATTTAGATCACGATCAATTACAGCTGCCATTTATTGAATGTTTCACATGATTGCATTTTTAAATATATATATTTTTATTTATTTTTATTTTGTGCAAATTCATCCAAATTAGAAGTCTTTTTTATCAGCTAATATTGGCCACTAAAATCTGTATGTGTGTGTATGTATATATATATATATATATATATATATATATATATATATATATATATATACATATATATATATATATGTATATATATATATATATATATATATATATATATATATATATATATATATACATATATATATATATATATATATATATATATATATATATATGAAGAATTAATGAGTGCATTCACGGTACATACGAAGCGTTTCAGACACCAGCTGGGGTCAAATTAACCTATATATTCACTATTAAGTCTATGCAAAAAAAAAAACTTTTCAATATTGGCATCAACCTTTTGTCATTAGTGTTCACAGGGAACAGTGTGCTCTTCGACAGCAACTTACAAAAAGAGACAAATGGCGAATCTGGAAAAAATATTGAATATTGATGTGCGTGTAAATGCACTTAATGATTCCTTGTTTTGGTTTTAATATTGGAACAAGCCCTTTGATTGCACAGATCAAGCTCATTGCCCAGACAAAAAAAAGATTGCCCCGCCACGACCCAGTGTTGGTTTGTAATAGTTGTTATTACAGTTGGCAGTGGTAGAGAAACACATCTTGTACACATCTGGACATCTTGTACACGCACTAGTTTTGAAACAAAACAAAATCCTAAAATAAATAATAAATAAATAAAAGGCAACATCATTTCATTCCAAAAACACAAATATAGGGAATTAATATATAGTCATGAAAGTCTCCCTGTCTGTTGCAGCTTTTTAAATATACAATATGTCGACAGTCGGACCCTTTTGTGTTGGAGATCTTTGTTTTAATCTGACTCATCATAAAACAAGCCCTCAGACGCCTGACGAGGAATTCCACTAAGTTGAAATGCTGCTTCGTAGGTTAAACCAAATGTGATGTGGGGTTCACAGGAAGGGAAATGGCCCGGAAGCGGAGCTGTTTAAAAAGCCGAGCCACACATGACGACAGAATGATGTCAGACTGATTACTTTCTGCTGCAGCATCATAAATTACAGCTGTATTCCAGTCATGTTCTCAGGCAGTTTGTCTTATTTTCATAACTTCACTCGCGTTCAAATAGTTTCAAGCAGGTCTGAGAAAAGTGAGACATTGCATATTCTTGGGGCGTTGGTAACAATGAAATGGTTTCTCCTCACAGTCTTCAAGGGGCTTTGATCAAAGTGAAGGGACACTATGCAAACAAGTGCAACATGGAACGTTCATCCTAAATCTTCCTTTATGTTCAGGGTGCTTTAAAGTGACTGTGTTAGTAAAATGGCTGTATTTAGTCTCCGTTGTTGTTGTAAAGGGGGATGGTACGTTTCTCTTATCAGTGTGCATGTGAGACAGAAGGATATGCCTGAGGACAAAGTCTTTTTTCAGTGATATGTGATTTCCTTTTCAAGTCAAGTACCAACCAGCAACCTACTGAAATATATATGTAGACATATACATATATATTTATCACCTTTTTTTGTTATTTGAGTTGCAGCATGGAGGCCATATTGTAATGTTAATAACCAGCATCTGTTATCATGATCACTAAAGATTAAAATCACACATTATACGTATATACATGACATAAAGGTCCAACTGAATACAGGGAATCTTGGAATCATCGGATAACCAAAAGACATTTTGCAGCACGACAAATGCAGCTTTGCAAAGCCAGCCTTGCTCTTCCACACATGGGTGTGTTTAGAACGGTGACTGATTCAGTTTAATTGTCTCTTCACGTGGAGTGAACTATGTTTGAGTCATGGCCTTGTTTGAATCAAGTCCCACAATTTTAGTCGGAGAAGCAGAAGAAAGACGGGGTCTTTTATGGATGCAAACACCCTCATTTAAAGCCATCAAGGGTTTTGTTTAATTTAAATTCCATGTGCTATAGTACAGAGTCTAAATTATAAAAATAATTAAAAAATAAATAACCAAGTGCAGACCACATACCATCATTACTATCATCTCTCAGTATTTCACTAATTTGTCCGGCATTCAGTAGCTGGACTTGATCCTCAATGGATGCTGTTGTAGAAATGAATGTGACGAGCTCTGGCTGGCTTTGCGAGGCTGACAGGTTATTCTGTTGACAACAAAGGAAATATAAGGAACCCTTTGGAGAGGATCCTGAACTCCTGCAAAACCACAGGCAGGCTGGCGAGTAGATTGATTCCCTCTGGTCTAAATATTTGCTGAACTTCTCTCAGCTCTTTCACATCTGTTTTCCTCATGTCTCCTACATTCCCATTCTGCACAGAAAGAGAAAACAAGGCACTTTGTTCTCTTATCCCTCCATGTTCTGTCTATTGCTATTCCTGAACAGAGACCTCCCCTCACTGTGGAATAGAAGTAGAAATTCAATTGAAAAAACCTAAATAATCCTGTGTGAGCCGCTGCTATAGCGACGTGATGCATATGATCTCATCTGTTAGGTCCTCCTCGCATTTCAGAGCCACGTACGGCTCTTCGTCACTGTAGTCATGGATACTGCGGTCTCTAACATGCGCGGTGGCCAGCGGGTCCGAGCTGACGCTCCCCGTTCCCCCAGAGTTGCAATTATCCAGACTCCCGTTCAGCAGGTTGCTGGCGGCACTCTCCATCTCATCGATGGTCATCTCGCAGGCGTCTGCGATTTCGTGTTTGGTCGCTGTCACAAACTTGGGGTCCATGGCGTATTTCCCCAGACCCTCAGAGATCAACACCTGAGGACCAATGAAACATAACCAACGCTGAAGAGATGGGCTGCTTTTTTATAGATCCAGATTCAAATTCAGCTAAATGTCAGATTCTGGCGGTCAACTCAGGAACATCTGGATTTTGTGTGCAAGTGTGTGTGCTCTTGAGTGAGATGGTTTTCACCAAGGGTCCTCATTGGGGGTCTCAGGAACATGTAGAAATACTTTAATTGAAACAACCTATGAAGCTCAGATGGTCCGTTTGTTGACGAGGTGACAGGACTTTCAGTTTTCAGCTTCAGCTTCACAAAGACTAAGATTATACCTTGTTGCTCTCTGGTTTGATATCGTCTTGAAGTTAATACTAAATTAATAGTTTTTATTTTTGCCTGCATAAAATAAATGTGTATTTTTGCATCCGGGCATTGGTCATTATTTTTGACATCTCACAGATGAAACAATCAATCAAAAACAATTATGGAGAGCGTATTTGATATTAACAAAGAAATACACAATTACTAGAATGACAGGGATTTCATGTCCGTCTTGCAACTATCATACCTCCTCAGACATATCAATGAAATCCCATCATAGTGGTCAAAGTTGTAAATGTGTTGTACTCACAGCCTCCACCACGCTGTTGGCGCTGCCTCTCTTCTGCAGAATGTGTGAGCAGCAGTCTGCAGGTAACTGCAGGTGAGACGGAGAGCGGCTGAGGCCGGGAGGACCGTCATGGCCGTCTGTGTACCAAGAACTCCTCTTCACTGCTCCGGGGATGCTGCTGACGCTGCCGGGGCTACGCCAATCCACCTGGGTACACACACACACACATACACACACACACACACACACAGATCAGATTGGTTTAATTGATGTCAGCCATCGAAGGCTTGATGCGACCATCAATAGTAAACGCAGAAAAATGTGAGAAATAAAGACAGATTGTAATAAACCGTTTATACTTCTGTGTCCCTTATGTCTTTCTTTTCTTTTTTAATGATATATTACTGAACCAGTCTTTCCATTAACGAAATGATCAGGTGTATCTTCACACGTCTCTGACCACGCAGGGAACAGACCTGTATGAGAGGTGTGTAGCAGGGCGAGCAGCCGCGGCTGATGGGTGAGGCAGGAGGCGTGACCCAGGAGCGAAGCGACCGCGTCGGAGACAGGCGGTGAATTCTGCTCGCATCGATACCGGCCACCGCCATCACCTGAGGGTCAATCCAATTGCACCCGACATGTTTGGGTTTGGGGAGTAAAGACAAAACGGGTCTCTTAAAAGTGCTCTGCTTCCCTTTGTAACGACATGCATTTTGTGACAATACGGTTTATTATTTTGTCACAATATTGACCAACAGAAAAAGGGGCGTGTACCTGTTGCTGCACCAGGTGTAATGGAAGAGCTGTGCAGGATGGAGAGGGAGGGGCCTCATCCTGACTACTTCTTCTGCGAAGACACTCAAAGCTGAATGTCGGTCTGTTGGAAGCTAAGAAAACAAACGAGAACCAACAAATTATCACTATTATATTATATTATCCCACAACAAAGAGGAACGAAACACAAGAAAAGCTAATTTCACGCACATTCATTCAATGCGTGTAATAACAGATACTAATCTAATTTACCTCTTCCTTACACGTATGTAATACAATGAACTGAATCCGAATGACGGGAACACAACTTGGTGCAATACATCTTTATAATTGAGTCAACATTCCCAAAGGATAACATATAAAGTTGTTGTTGTACATTCAACCTGGTGGTGTAAAGGAATCTCAAACACAAATACTGAACGGCAGTTTGCTGAGCATCACCTTGGGGTGAGGGTAGCAGCCACCTCCGGGATGACCGCCTGCCAACTTGGCAGATCGGCTGTTGGTCATCGTCATAGTAACCGTCAGACTGGCGGTCGCCCCTGGAAACCCCAAGGTCACAGTCTCCTTCTGCATCATGGTGATCCTTGTTGGGCAACCTGTGAAACAAATATAATGTTTTAGCTTTAGTTCAGTGATGGAGCCAAAATAATTCTGCCAAAAAAATTTAACTCTTATATAATTAATACAAATATTTGGAGGGGGAATTTGTGGGGGGGAACAGGAAGCAAATGACTTCATTGTTACAGTGTGTGTGTGTGTGTGTGTGTGTGTGTGTGTGTGTGTGTGTGTGTGTGTGTGTGTGTGTGTGTGTGTGTGTGTGTCTGTGTGTGTGTGTGTGTGTGTTTAAAGGCTTCAGAGTTTTCTAAGCAGAGGAGAAAATGGTGGAAAGACAAAGCGGAAGGAGAAATATTCTCCAAACACAGAGTCAATAAAACTCTACAGATTAGATCCTGCAGGGAGAATGCTTGTTGTTGTTGTTGTTGTCTCAGATGTGCTCACATCTCCGACCCACACAATAACGCCAGAAATTAAAGTGATCACAACACCAAGCAGCTGGAAAAATGCAACAGTGTCTTGCTGGTTTATAGATTTACATGCCAAGCAATGTCACCACTTATAGACTGGACAGCAATCCCAGAAACTGATTGTGAATATGGTCCCAGGTCTTTAAACACTTCTTAGCTGTTTTAACTTTTCGGATTACGGTGTTTTTTTTGTTTTTTTCACTGTGAAGGTACTTGTGAGACTTGTTTTTCCCAACTTAATATGTCTGTATTATGTGGTTGGGAACTAGTGCTCAGGCTTCTTCCTGATCAGCTGAAATCAGTGTTTCCTCACATCATGTCAGTCCGACAGCTGCTGTTGCCATCCTCGTACCTGTCCTTCGTGAGCATGATGTCGTCTTCTTGAAACTCCTCCCCGCTGAAGTACTCTCCCGACCCTCGCTCGTCATCGCTGTCTCCAGCCCCCGGCTCCTCTCGGCGAATAGTGGAGTAAAGCCCACCGCCGCTTTCTGACCTTGCATCGTAACGCCAAAGAGAACCTTATTACTGCAAATTTGACAATTATACATATGTAGGAATTACATGTCCCGAAGGTTTTTCGTTATTCGTAGTTTGAGGTTTTATGCAGAACATTGGCACACTAATACTGTGAAAACAACTTTACTGAAACATAATTTCCCCACAGTACTCATTCATAATCCAATGCTTTGAAACCGACACTCTCTTTGTTTGCAAGTAAGAAGCTTCCACAGATTGTTTTTGTGACATACCCTCCACCCCAAAAAAAAAAGGGTATTGAGAAACGACGGTAACATCGTGCACATACCTAATGTAGGCCTCATAGTAGCGTGCCCTGCTCCGAGGAGAGGAAGTGTGCAGTCTGACAGACAGGAATATTTGCAACAGGAGATCAGGGAAGGAAAGTGAAGAGGTGGCATGCAATGACAAGAGGACACAAATATAGGCGCTTTTAAAAGTAGTTTTTTTGTACAGGTTGAATATTATGTGAATGGTTTCACTACTAATACATATAGGTGAAAATACTGTAATCTAAATATGAGTATATGTTATATACTAATACGTTAAGTAAAATTTTAGAGCCCAAAACTCTAGTTATGATAGGATAAGCACCTTTCAGCTGGGGGTGAAATAGGACAAAAAATAAATCCAAAGACAAGCCGCCAGGGGTGTCTGTTGTATAATTATTCTGTCAATTTAGGTAGTAAGTACTTCAATAAACAATTTTTGATGAGCTCATATCTGCTTGCTAGCAGTTATACTATGTATAGTCCTGTACAATAACACTTGCATATATGGGTATACACTGTCAGGAGTTGGGGGGGGGGGGGGGGGGGGGGGGGGGGGGGGGGGGGGGGGGGGTATTAGGTGATACTTTCATACAAAAGCTATTTGTTGTGATCATGCATTCATCACTACTGTCTAAATTGAAGCATGACTCACTGCAACCTTTGGGATAGGAAATGAAACCCATGAACCTTTTTTCTGTTTTATTTTGCCTATGTGTATTTCTGCCATTCCTGTGTCACAATGACCTGTGTGTTGAGATCAAATATTCTACATTGACGAACAGATCTCCTTTTGAAGTAGCGTAAAGAGAGCCCAGTGTATGAGGTCACACCCTAACTAATTACATCACCTTTTGGCTTTGTGACACAGACCTGTATTGAGCAGATGCAAATCCATTCAGACAGACTTGTGAGTTGGGTTCACAGACCCCTTTTGTTTAACTGTGTTTACCTGTAACCATGTGTATAATCATAGCCACAACTCTCTCTCTGGCGGAGAGAAGTCTACAGCTTTGTTGCAAACTTCTGTCTCCACTGCGCAGTGAATAAAACTCATCTGAACCGGACACAGAATATGACCTGAGAGAAATGTGTCTCCAACACAGCTGAGTCGGAGGAGCTTTGTATGTGTGAGGGGGACGAACAGGGCTCGACATGGAGCAATGATACCTGGTTATGCTGAACAGGAGGCTCAGGGGAAGTGTCCGGATGGGTTTCTATCGAACATGCCTTTTGTCTTTCATTGTTCTAAGATCTGGGACAATTCTTCAATCGTATTAAATCGGCATCCAGCCCCACTGAGCAGTGTATCAACATGGCTCGGCTCAAACTGCTCAATGAAATTGGATGTCAGTTCTCGATCATGTACAAAATGTGAGCATCGAAAAAATGGATAATACATCTGTAACTATCATATGAGATGTTACTGAGTGCTACTGCATGTGTGAAAAACGTTGTGTGAATCCTTTTTTCACTGACCTCGAGGAGTGTGACTTCCAAAGCTTGTCGTGTACTCCTTTGCTGTAAGTGGACGCTGATGGTCCCTTTTTGGTGGAGGATGGACGGTCTCCGCTTAACAAGCACTTCTGCTGTTTCCCGTTGGTCACGGAGGGAAGTGAGGGCACATTGGCATTGTTGAGGTTGGCATTGGAGGGAATTGGCGATTGATGGCAAGTGGAAACGCAGTGAGGATAATTATACGGATGTGGGGTGTGATAATGATGGTTGTACTGGATGGGCGAGGAGTTCATCTCTACTTCCTCTCCTCTGTCGGCGTCGCTGGCTCTCCGGCCTGTTTGGATGGGTTCAGCTGAGCTGCTGCAGGAGAAGGGCAGGACCTGTAGCGGCCGTTGGGTGACCGTGGTCGGGTGAAAGCAGCCTTGCTGATCAGCACTGACATGGTTCCCAAAAAGGCCGCCGTTACGCTGCAGAGAGACAAGAGAAACCGATGAGGACTGAGAGATTTTACTTAAGTTTTTCATACTGAACATCAGAGCCCGAACAATATATTTGTGGTGAGCTAAGATCCATATGATAAATAGGTGTAAATAATTACAAAATATGGTGTAATATGTCAGATGTAACAGCAACATAAACATAAATAAAGGGCCGCACACTGTAGCTCCCTCTCATGTAATTTATTAGCACATCCTTAAGTGACTTATTGGACTAATGTTACTATTGTAACATGTATTCTTACTAGTAGCAGCTCAAAACCATATAATTTACAGTTTTTTAATAAAGTAATAACATTAATATTGAGTTAATTGAATTAAGTTCAGAATTGGTTTGGCCCTCCACAACGGTCCAAATTTCCCATGTGGCCCCCTGGGAAAATTAATTGCCCACCCCTGTTGTAAACAGTCATCTGAGAGCCCATATAATTGGCTTCCTGGGACATCTACATCTTAGAGTTAAAGGGATAAAGGGATAAATGATATCACCAGATACCTCTTTGAAATGTGGAATTTGAAAAAAAATAAATTGGTCTGTTTTTAATTGGCTTTATTTAGGAAATGTGTCTTTTTTTAAACCCTTTGAGTTAATGCTCTTCTTCAGACTTGTATGTCTGTATGACTTGTATGTAACCCAATAACAAAAGAAAAGGCTGTCAGAAAGGGATCTTAAAGGATGTTTACCCTGTAGATTTCCTCTTCTTCCTCTCCAATAGCATCTACTAGCCCCGCCTCTTGCAGGTCACATGATATGGCTCGACGGATCTCTGGTCCAATGTCATGCAGCGTGCGCAGGCCGGCCTGCAAAGAGATCAGCTATGAAATCAAACCTGCCAGCTGCTGCCTTCCAGTTTTTTCAGGTGCCAGCATGACCCTGCCCAGACCTTTACAGATCCATAACAGTGATAACAGAGTAATTCATAAAAGCTGATAACATATAGTTTGAAAGGCAGACAGAGCAAATCTCATATGTTTTGAGCTGTGTGAAGCATAAAAGTAAGACAAGCATAGTTACTTTTAAAGGCTCACTTCAGCCAAACATCGTCTCACTTACTGCGGTATCCACCATGCAGATAGTTTTACTTGTCCCGGTTACTTTGGATGATGCATTGTACTTCACTCACCTGCAGAGCCATGGTTGTGTTCAGCATCTCCCACGAGCGCCTTCCTACAAGACCTTGCTCTTTGCGCCTCTTGAACTTCCTGAAGTAGTCCTGTATCAGGAAGGTGGCATAGAACTTCCCCACTGTTACCTCGTCATCTGAGTGAGCAGACCAGACACACCAAAGCCTCCCAGATCAACACCAAAAATACTGAAATGCCTCAACACTGTTTGTATCCATTGACATTTAAAAAATAAAATCCCTCAATAGAAATTTCCCCCACCACTATCTCACCATCAGAGACAAGAAATACATCTAGGCAGCAAAGCCAAATTGCGTTAAAAGTATCCAAACTTAATTCCATTAACAGTATTATACCAGAACAATGAAGCACCTCCGCTGCAGAGGGCTGTATGAAAAGATAATATGAGATAATACAATGAAACAAAGAACTTCAGGAACAATCAAAATCAAAGAATACTAATAATATGATATATAACTTGCTGCATGAGCATTATAATAACCGTCCAGTTGAGAAAACACTGTCAAGAGGACACACACAGACACACACAGACACAAACACACACACACACGTTTCTTCAGAGGCACATCAAACTGTGGCCTTTATAGTTTGTCTGTACGTAATACTGTTTGTCAATACAAAGCAAAGCACTGTTAAATTCACATTTCTTTCAAACTTAATCAACCGTGTAGCTCGACATTATTCTTGGCACTGTTTAAATATCATAACTGGTGGTGAAGTTGGTGTTGGCGCTCTGATGAATTTGTGATAATCTCTGAAAACATATCATTCTCACGCAAATGTCTGCAGCAGGTTTTAACCTGACAGCAGATAACATCTATGGCTGCAGCTGCGATCTATGACAACGTGCATGTGGTTACGAAACACCCCTCTCTTACTCGGAACAAATCCCACACATGCATTCACGATTGCTCATGCAAGCCAATGCAGCACGTTGAATTCTTAACGTACCAAAATCTGACTTTACCTGGTGATGAGTTTACAATACGGTCGTTAATGACTGCATTGTGTATAAGTCTAACCAGTTACTACCACATATACCAGCACTCCATCATTATGGCGACTGAAGTATTTACTACATTCATCCACCACTTCAGATACGGACGAGCAGACGTGTTTTATACCTCTAAACCCCAGAAAACAATGGTCTGTAGCAAGAAGCACGTGCAAAAAGGCAGCAAAAAAGAAACAGCCAGGTTTACATCTATAGCACCCCTCTCGAGGCGAACACAGAAACAACATTGAGCCAGATGGAAGCTGTGCCTAAACACACTATCCGCCATGCAGGGAGGCTAATCAAGCGTGGGTCTGATTCACTCAGATAAGGTTGCGAAAGCAGAATGGGGAGAAAGACTAAAAGATCATTTAAAAAAAGCTGAACTCTGGTGCGTAGGAAATGTGGGTGTTTACTTTTCTTCTTTTTCATCCTCATCACCTTTCCTAGACCCTTTAGAGCCTTGAGAGGAATCGAGTAAAGGTGACAAATGCCTGTAGGACGGATGCTTTAAGATGGAAGCAGCATTCATCCTGATTTGATGATCCATCTTAAAGCAGATGACACATTTCTCTACGTCACCCGACACAGCCAGGGAGAAACTGTGAAAGGCTGTGCTCAGAAAGAAAACCTGTGAATAAAAAGCATATTCAAGGTTCTCTGAAGCTCTTATCCAGAATTTCAGATGTGCATGAACGTGTGGGCCGATTATTCATAATTAATAATTTTTATAAAACACTTCAGTTTGGATTTTTCTGATTTATGTGATATGCATTGTTTTGACATATTTTCTCTTCAAAGAAAATAGCTGAGTTAATCCAAGTGATTTTTAGGAATGTGTCTAACGAGGTGGTAAGATGTAACCTTTCTTCATAGTCTATCACCCCTGGTGTGGGAGGATCAATCTATCTGGGAACAATTGATCTAGGATCAATCTACATACATCTTGTGCCCACGTGCAGGTTCTCTTCCTGGGCAGAGCCTGATGACGTTATTAAGGAAGAGGTATCAGTAGTTTCATGCCACCGGACTAAAACAGAACTGCCCCAGACAGTTAGGATGGCAGAAAGAGAAGAGAAGAGAAGAAGGCCAGCGACTGACAGAGCACTCTACTGAAAGCAGAGGAAGCTGTGGAGGAGACGGGCGTGGCAGAAAAGGCTCAGCAGAGAGAAGAGAGGTTAGCAAACGAACACACACAAAGACATGCAGCTGAATCACGCTTGAAAGCTGAAGCATTGTAAGCAAAGTAAGAACACATGAACATGAACTCAAGCAGAGGAACCTGCATGCTGGACTCAGGTGTGCTTATCATCAGCACTCTACTTTAAAGAATGAATTGTGTTCAAAGCAACTTCCACACACCACCACATCACCTTTATGGGCAGAAACTGTCCCATAAAGAAGCTGGATGGTTTTCGGTTCAAATAAGACCGAAAGTTAGTTGATTGAGCAAAATAAGTTGGGTATTTATTTCGGGGCATACTTGTAACTAATGCAACTATTGTGTATTTATAGCTTTTCAAACTAATGCTGATGTGACTGCATATGAGCGATGGATTAAAGAGTCTTATTTCAATATTTTTTCACATTGTGCTCGCCCATTGGGAGCTGATGCATGCAAATAAAAGTTGTTCATAAAGGAAGAGCACAGTGCACCTCGCTGTCAAGGTTTTTGCAAATCTGACTTGTATAGACAGGAAGTGAAAACACAGAAACAGAGACAACAAGATTAATGATAAACAAAACTGTAGAATTATGACAGAGTCTGCAGTTGAACTGCGACTGGCTGACAGCGATAAGAGTTTCTCTGAAATGAGGGCAAAGTGCTGCACTATCTTGGTTTTGGTTAGCGAGTGGGCCTCGCTGTTTCAGAACAGCAGAAACAGGATGCTGAACGTCTCTGATGGATGGTTTCTCAGTGTGATGCGACTCCCACAATCTTGCTTTTGTGTATTAAATATAACCATTATGTAGACTTTAAAAAATGTGGCTTTAGAAAGATTGTAATTCTCAGCGGGCAACTATTGTCAGCATGTTTGTATCAAATTTGCCGACAATATCAAATTTCCTGAGATATCACTTTCATGAGAATGAACAACGGAAAAACATAATTCCTCCAGTCACTTTAACATGATAGCCGAAATACCGATTTGGGATGCAGTATCACTTTAAGTCTCTAGAACCAGAATGATTCAGTAATCACAACAACATGTTTTATACATGAACTGTGTTTGTGGCTGTCTTTAATGCTGCACAGTTTCTAGTGGTAAAAAAATAATAAGTAGTGAGGCTGAACAATGAACATCATTCAGCAAAGGAAAAGTTTGTAAATAGCGCTGACTTCCTTTTTTTAATTCAAATAAAGAGAATAATATCTGTGCATTCAAATGCATGTCCATTGTTTCACACCCTTCCTCCTTCTATTAATACGCTTATATAGAATGCTTTCCTGTGGGACTTCCAGGACATTCACCACCTCACCTCAGTACGTGTGAGGTTGCCATTATTGAATTCTCTGGAAAATACAAATGAGAAGCATAGTGTATTCAAATCAGCGGAGAGAAAGAACGGCACAGAAGAAGAGAGGGAGGCAGAGAGGTTTCTGTCAAAGAAATGACATCTCTGTTAATGAACAGTGTTGACCACGTGTGTAGGTAATGACCACTGACCGCCTGCAGGGGGCACCACTTGGTCCAGCAGCTTCATGCTTGTCCTTTTCCAAATCTTCTTGATCACAGCTCTGAGCTCCTCATTGGCTTGCTCCAGATTACCTTGGAAATTACAGAAAAAATGGAATGCTTAACTGTAAGGTATTATGGTCACTTTGGTTCAAAGCAATGAGTCATTGATCAATAAAGTATTTGTCTGAAAGTAAAGTATTAAGTATTAAATAATACATAATTAAATAATTAAATTTCTCTTCTCTCTCATACACACAACAATCACAAAACTTGGCATTTAAAGTTACAAAGAATACACAATTCCTTATGGTAAACTAGTTACATGAGATTAAAAAAATGTTAGGAGCCCTGTGTAGGTCGTGAAGGCGAGATACTTATTGAACACCTGTAGCTCCCTCTTGTGGCGAAATGTTGAACTGGAAGACACTCAGTGAAAAGGTGACTACTATACTAAAAGTCAAAGATGCCTGGCATGACATTAATTGAAAAGATTTTGCACGAGGCATCCCAAAGTAAATAATTCAGAAGAGGGAAAAAGTGTTGAATCAACTCTTTTCTATGATTTTTTTTAAAGATCTGTCGATAACAACTTAATTACAATCCTTGTGCAAATCATACATTTCCTCATGCCATTTAATACTGCAGCCCCACGAGGAAATCAATCAATGCATCAATACATTTCAAGTACATTTGAAATGCCGCCCAATGAACAATACTGAAAAAACTGTCCCATGGATGAAGGTAATTGCTGGTTTAGGGATCACTAGCCATGGGGCTAAAGCCTGCTAGTGATTCCTCTGGGCTGTCATCATGCAGAACACTATGCCCCATTTAATCCCTTGTTCTACATCTTCTCACCTTATGATCGTATGATTCAAAATATATATTTTATACTGTAAATCCCTCTCTTTTTTTACTGTACAGAATGACCAAACACAGCTCAAAAAAAGCAGAACGCTTGAAAGTGTTGACTCACCCTCAGTCTTAATCTTGAGAGCAGTGCGGACCAGAGCAAACAAGGTGGCATTAAACATGACGGTCCCATCACTGTTGAGCGGCATGTTCATGGCCACCAGACGCTGCAACAGAAGTACAGATTTGAAGGATTTCATCCAAAGTGATAAACCTATGAATCGACATGTTAATGGTGTAACAACGATCTTCACGTATTTGTGTCACTCTAGACAATCACCACATTTATCTCTCTCGCTGTATCGGTGTTACTGAGTCGTTGTGTTGTCTAAACCCACCTTACAAGCCACTCTGTGAGGGCAGAGCTTGCCGAAGCCCAGCGGAGGCTGGATCCTCCTCAGCAGAGTCACCACATCAAGGTGCTTTATCCGGCCCCTGAAAACAAGATGTGTTCAGGTATCAGGCATTTTACCACTTAGCACAGTCTTCACTGCCACTGAGGTTCTGATAAGTAACGGATCACCATCCCATGTGTACTGATGCACATATTCCTCAGCTGTAACGTACAGTAGAAGCGACCGGCTACTTACTTGGCTTCAGGGTCGTATTCGGACCAGATCCTTTTAAACTCATCTAGGTGATGCGGCCCAAGAATGGACCAATCACGGGTCAGATAGTCAAAGTTATCCATGATGACGGCAACAAACAGGTTGATGATCTGAAACCAGGACAAGCGATTGTATTCATTTTGTTTGCAATGTTTTCTTGTACACAGGAATATGGGTGCTCAAACATTACTGCTACTGCACACAGTGACATGGTTACCAGGAAAGCACAGAGCATGTAGAAGCTGATGAAGTAGATAATGGCGAAGCCGCTGCCGCACGTTCTCTCCTCTCCGGGGTTGTAGTCCGACTCTGGATCACACAGCTTCCCTGGCAGACAGGCCAGCATGATCTCCTGCCAGGCCTCGCCTGTGGCACACCTAACAGAGCCGGACACATTGACACAGGAGCAGAATGAGAGGGTCTCCCTCATGCATTTGTGACAACATCTAATAACTTGGAACCAACAATTAAAACTACACAAACACCTGAAGAGCATCAGCACAGCTTGAGGAAAGGTTTGAAAGTTGTTGTTGCGGTTGATATGAGTCCCATCCACCATGGCTATTTTCCCAAACACCTGGAAAAGAAAAAGAAACATCAGCCAGCCTGTTCTTAAATGCGGACAAACATTCAAGACAAACTAGAGTGCACACCTTCGCAAAGGCCGTGCCGTATCTCGCAACATTAACATGTATCCAACCTGTACTGGGTTCTAACCACCAAGTTGCATGCAGGGTGTCAAACAGGTTATCGTACCTGCATCCCAATTACAGCATAGATGAAGAACAGCATGGCTATCAGGAGTGCAACGTAGGGAAGAGCCTGGGTGGGGAGAAGAGAGAAAAGAGTGAGACACTGGAATCTGCAGAATCTAATTTGAGAACACGGTTTCACCACCAGATCCACTGCTTATCTTGATTAAATCTTGTACAACTAGCCCCGCTATGTCCTCTAATCTAAGTATGATACACAGTTTCTTCAGACCTATATCAGAAAAGCATAAAAAAAACCTAAACTTATAATTACATCTCAGAAAATGTTACCAAATGAATTGTGGTCATACTGGCTAAGAGCAGACTACCCAGCAACCAGTTTGAGAAAGTTAGAGCCTTAAACCTAACTTGTGATCTCTCATCTCATTGGTCCATGACATTACAGATTCAAGAAGGATGTCGCAGTCCTACCTGGAAAGACTTGATGAAGGTCCACAGCAGAGTCCTGATGCCCTCCCCCCTGCTCAGAAGTTTGACCAATCGCATCACTCTGAACAGGCGGAAGAAGGTGATGGAGATGCGAGCGCTGTCCTCCGTGTTCTGAGGTGTGGAGGACGAAGAGAGTGATCAGGAGAGAAAACCGATGCAGTAGCATCCGTACACAGCTCTGTGCCGCTCATTCATTCATGCAGTAAGTCATGCATTTGTTCAATCTTCATGTGTGAGTCTTACAAGCAACCTTAAAGTAGATGAAAATCAGTAAGAAGCCTTCTCACTTGTGATATTTCTGCGATGATAACAACCAACGTGCATGCAGAGTAACTGTGTTACACACACTGCCATGACCAACAGACCCGGAGGACGTACACACAGTACAGTTAACTCTGGATGACTGATTCAAAAACAGGCGACAGACAATCTGCAGTCCAAAGACAAAGTGCACTTGTGTTTTCAGAGTTGATGCAAACATTGAAATGGATCTTTTTATTGTCACGTTGAAATACAATAACACGAGAAACAGTGCACTGACTATATAATGTTGGGAATCTGATCGCATACACTTGGGCAAGCTCTGTTGAAATGAAGAAACAAGACAAAAGACCATACAGTGTTATCTGTCCGTCAGTGTCATGCCATGCACTCAGATAGGTCCAAGTCTCAACAGAAACAAAATTGTCAGATTTAACCATGAAACTGGAGCCAAAATGCAACAAACCAGGTGGATTCAGAACAAGACTTTGACAAACATCGAGAGTTCAATCACAAACCACCACATGATTGAATAAGTTCAATGTTTTCAACAGTGAGCGACAGCGTGACAACAGAAATATCTTAATGCTGAGTGACCATGAGGGGCGTTAATCATGTTCTTACCCCTGGCTCCACTATCACCTTGACGACAGGAATGTCTGCTGACTTGAAACCAAAAGCCTCAGGTTAATCCCAGATGCACAACCCAGCTGTGCACCAGCAACATGTTCACGAGTCATCGTTAGCATTTGATTTATTCACCATGCAATTTAAAATGCTTGTAAGCACCTTCACTTATAAACAACAACACAGCATTAGAAGTTATAGCACGAACAAGAGCAGCATCATCATCATTTTAAAGCCTGTCATGCAAAAGCTTGACCACATGTTCTCAACACTAACACCAGACATGAAGATGCAAGCATTCAGTGCTGAAAGAGAATGTGTTCTGGACCAAAATACTAAATAGTTTAACTGTTGACATTGGAGCCTTCCTAAAGGAAACTGCTGACATCTGTGTTTGAACCACGCAGCCTATCACCAATGAACACCAGGGGGAACCTCGGAATGACCCTGATGTCATTCTCTGCAAACATCGGCATTCGCCCGTAACCATAACCCGTTGCCTCCTGATGCATTGCTGTCCCATCACCCTGTGGTTGTTCATCTCAGTCAAGCGGTGGAATGAGAGCCCCACTGAAGGCAGCTCATCAGAGTCACCATCTCCCGCCACAGACTATCCTAACAACCCTTGCTAGCACCTTTTCATTTCTAGAAAAAAGAATGATTATACCAGCACGCAGCACGCTTTTGGTTATTAGTTCTCCTAATTTTGATTGAAAGCTCAGAGATTTAAGGTTTCTTTCAAGTATACAAATATATGGTGGCTACATGTGTGCAGGAAAAGATATAATTGAGGGAAAAGGATAAACTGAGATGATGGCAGTTACCTTTAAAACAATACGTAAAACATAAATACGCTGGTATTTTCTGAGTTGCAGAACTTTACAGCACTAATTCCAGTGCTGACATGCTCTTGGCAGATGTATACCTGTTTCTCTTCAGGCTTTCTATTTGCATTTTACACCATATGCTAGAGTTTTGTTAATTAATGGTGTACGTGTGTTCTTAACCTCAAACATTCATTCAAAGCAAGAGACTGACCGGACAAACCAACATATTCATATGGACAAGCAACAAGCAACCAGTCAGTGTGAACAGCAGCTGCGAACCAGAATACAGGGTGGCTTGAAGTAGGAGTGCCGCAGATTCAAAGGAGTTACAAGCGAAAACAGACAAAATGATCATATCAGACATTTTTTAAATGATAACTGAGCTGCATTCAAACACAACAGTTCCCAATAAATTTAGAAGCTCTTTTTACTCGTTATTTTATCAATGAATTGAGCAAGTAATACAATTGTGACACAATTAATGTTGAGATTTATTTGTTTTCTTGAAATATATTTTTGATCAATATAATCAAGAGAAAAATATTAAAATGCTGTCCACCTATTGTCTATTCACAACCTGTAGTTTTTAATTACACTAGAGGGGAGTGACCAATTATAGCACCAATAAAAATCACAACACATGTGAAAGTCTCCCTTCATCATTTGTTATTTACTTCTGTTTAGTTCAATAATTATTTAAGATGGAAAGGGTTCTCATAATAAACTTGAATTACATTTGTTAAACGCCATTATCATTTACAGTATCATCAGACTGTGGTTTTATGACCGATGACGGAATTGTGAAGAGCAGTAATTACGCCAAAAAGAGCATTGTGATCTTGAATGCAACTCTGATGACGGGGCAAGGCCCTCTTGCAGAGTAAGCAGTAAGACAGGCTTGTGTGTGTGTGATAAATGACTACTTACATTGATCTCAGTGATGGCAATGTCAACCACGCTACCCACAACAATTAAGGCATCAAACGTGTTCCATGCATCAGCAAAATAGTTCTGCAAGCACCAGCAACAAAAACACAGAAAAGAAGAAGAGAGAGACAAGAGAGCAAGAACGAAAAGGTACAAAAAAATAAGGATTATGAAAGATAGAGAACACAAGTTGTGATTAGATTTAAGAGTGACGTTGTCAAGTCCTTCCTGACTGAGTCTGTGAGAGTATTAACTTAGCCATTCTATATGATTAATTGATTATCTGTCATTAATCTTCCATTTCAAACTTAATGTTCTACTCCCAATGATGCAGTGGCAGGCTTAAAATAATGGCCACCATAGACTTAAAACTGAATTTAACAAGATCTAATCGGTATGTAGCAGGGCTTTCATCTAATTCATGTGTTGGCGCTCATCACACAGGTCGTTGATGGAATTTATTTTCCAGCCAATCGGCATGCATTTTGTCTATGATGCTCATCAACCATGAAGTCCACAACAGATTCAACAGACTTGCTTCAAGAGCAGAAATGGGCTGAAGCCAACCTTTAAAAAATTAAACAAAAATAAAGACAGGGAGGAAAGGAGGAAAGGTGTGAAGGGCAGAAACAACAGAGCAGCAGCAGTGGGACAGCGGAAGGAGGGAATGACAGAGGTGTACATACTAACGTCTTTCTACCTGGCTGAGTATGATGTCGACTACACTGCCAATCACGACCAGGGCATCGAAGACGTTCCAGGCGTCCCCGACATAGCCCTGATTATGGCAGCATGCACAGCCAGCAGGAGGAGCGGGGGGAGGCAGGAGTGGAGGGGGTGCAGGAAGGTATAAGAGGAAGAGAGGTTATGGAAGTGGAGGAATACATGGAAGTGGAGTCATAGCCAGTGGGCAAAGAGCCCAAGAGAAGAGTGTATGAGGGCGGGGTTACAAGGAAAAGTGGAGGGCTTTCAGATAAAAGGTCAAAAACATTAACCTTATTACGGATAGAATATAAAGGGAGATCTAAAAGGAAAAACTATGAACAAGATGATTTCAGGAACTGATGGCAGTTTTGCAATTATTTGTATATGAGGAGAGGAGACTTACTCTGGGTTTGAAGGCGATGAGCTTCAGGATCATCTCCACAGTGAAAACCCCAGTGAAGACCATGTTGAGGATGTCCATGGCATAATTAAACAGATGAGACTGACCATGGTGCTGGAAAGAGACAGGCAGGTAGACTGATCAGAAATATAAAACAATAACACATGTACTTTATTTAAAGTGAATCAGTATTCAGAAATTGCCAGAGTCAATCCTCTGCAATACATTATTAGAAGGTTTATGATACCCATTGTACAAACAAAATGATGAGTAAATAGTTTAATGAAGAAAAACAAACATTCAGTGGTTATATCTTGATGGCTGTTGAGGAAAACAAGAGAACAAATTGTATTCCAATTCTTAGCAAAAGAATTCAGATAACTTTAACTGCATGCAGCATTGCTGAAATCCAAACTAAACCCTTTTGTACGGTCCCAGACACATGCATTAAACTGGTTGAAGGGCACTCACCTGAATGGCCAGACACAAGGTGTTGAGGATGATCAGGACAAACATGACGTACTCAAAGCCTGTAGAGTTGACCACGTACCAGAACTTGTACTGGTAAGGGTTTTTGGGGATGTAGCGCCGCAGAGGACGAGCTTTGAGAGCATATTCCACACACTGACGCTGTGATGGAGACACATAGAGACACAGACTCACCATCAAGAGAAACACGTCTTCTTCTCTAAGAGATACAGTCACCATTTGGACCAATCAGCAGCGAGATCCAGCAGATGTTTTCCACAATCCTTTCATGTTGTTTCATGTGAAGACAGAAGTTTATTTTGAAAATACTGTATGCATGTTAAGAGAAGAAATTAACACCTTTTGTTGGACATTCTATAGGGAAATGCACACAAAAATTACTTTTCATAAGGTATCATGACAACCGTTGCATGAGGATACATTGCAATAATACAAAATTAATAATTTGACATGAACAGATTTTTCCTCCTCAAAAAAATGTTCAATAAAAGCAGCAATACACAACAACATCCTGCACAAACATCAAAAGTCCCGCCTACCTGGTTCTTGTCCAGCTCGCAGTTCTTGTACTCCTTCTCCCCCTGCTCCTGAAAGGTGACAATAACGAAACCGACAAAGATGTTCATCATGAAGAAGGCGATGATGATGATGTAGATGATGAAGAAGATGGAGATCTCGATGCGGTAGTTGTAGATGGGACCCATGTTCTCTCTGTTCGAGTCGATGGCCTTGTAGAGCAGACTGCATGGACATACAAAAGTAAAGATAATGAACAGTTATTGAGAACGAATCTGCTATATCTGCGAATATACTACATAGTGTCCTTAAGACCATTCATACGCACAAAATAAAGACAACATGTCCTTGAAATGAAGAATTTTCATTCAAACAGAGATAAAGGTAAATGAACAGTAAATAAATATTGCCATTATTCTAGATATTTTTAGTCAAATCTGAATTCTATCTCAGGGCCAAAGCAGTACTTACGTGGGCCACCCTTCGAATGTGGAGACAGTAAAAAGAGCCATCATGGCCATGAGGACGTTGTCAAAGTTGAAGTCGCTGTTGTACCAGATCCTCTCCTTCACCATGGGCAGCGCCGTGTCCCCGTTGTTGTAGAGAATGTAGGTGCCTCTGCGATTGAAAGATGAAATATCAACCACATGTACCCACATGCAGATACCCAGAGACTGTCCTGCAGGCCAATGCCCAAAGCTGGAAGCTGATGAATAACACAAAATAAATTAAAAGAACTCACTTGCAGTCGTCTGGACTGGACTTGGCATCATCTGTGCAGCGATAAAATTTCCCCTAAAGCAAGAGAGAAAGTCGGAACTATTATTTGCTTCCAACCTTCCACTTCTGTTCAAACTATATTTGAGCCTGTTGATTTGGTTGTGACCCCATTGCCCTCAATCTCTCTTTCCACATTTTCCCCCGTACCTTGAAGAGCTGCACTCCGATACAAGCGAACATGAACTGCAGCAGCGTGGTGACGATCATGATGTTGCCGATGGTCCTGATGGCCACGAACACACACTGGACCACGTGCTGCAAAGGACACACAGTGTGAGTAGGAATATACAGTACCAGGGACGTGCAGTCAGGGGAGGCAGGTGAGACAGAGCCTCATGTCCTTTCTTTCCATTGAATAGGTGGTGTATTTCACGTGTTATAGCCTGTTTTGTATTTTAATTGAATGAGTATGGTGGCATTGCGATGGCAAATTAAAAGCTCTTTCTCTGAGCCGCTATAAATTGGTGAAATAAAATATGTACCTTACTATGTGTGTGTAAAGAATGCTGATTTGAAATATGAAAAACAAGCACCAGTCAATGTGCAAGCTGCCAATTGAATGGTGATTTAATACTCTATTGGGTTCATATATTTGTAAATCTGACTCTGAGTCAGTGCCTCACCACCCACGAACCACCCTGCACGTCACTGTACAGTACTGTATCATAAGCAAAGGCGCATGCATTCACAATTATATGGACGCACGCCTACAGATGCACACTGCATTGTGTTGCGTTACTGTTATTCTGACCTTCAGTCCCTTGGCTCTGTTGATGGCCCTGAGCGGACGGAGGACTCTCAAAACACGGAGAATCTTCACCACTGAAATAGCAGAGGACCTAAGGAAGAAAACACACACCAGTGGTTTCAGCTGAGCATTGTTAATGGCATGTTTGTCATAGAGTCCTTTCAGCTCAAGTCATGGCAATACTACCACAGCTGCTCAATAATACATTAATAAAAGATTGAATGATACATACTGGATGCCAAAGGAGACCAGAGACACACCAACGACCAGCAGGTCTAAGAGGTTGAAGTAGTTTCTACAAAACGCCCCTTTATGAAGAAACGCTCCGAACGCTGTCATCTGGACAGAGGAGAGACAGCAGTCAAGACCAAAGACAGATCTGCCATCATTCAACAAATTCAAGCAGCTTCAAATTAGGCTGAAATGGAATTGAAATGACTGTTATTACTATTTAAATGATTTGTTAATATCTACAGTGTCAATTTTCAAAAGAACGTGTTGTGAGTACCAAACAGATTTAATGCTCCATTTTCTTCTTTTCATATTGCCTTACATTCACATTGAATTTGCGTCTAAACCATGGGTGTACACAGTTCACAATGCAATGTTATCTGCAGTTTTCCAGTTGATGGTCCTGCATTGAAATTGAGCTCTTATGTTAATTATGTTACGTAATTATTTCACTTAGGGCCAGCACACACAAACAGATTAGTTCTTCTAATATTGTGTAAGTGACAATAGTTTCAAGCAATATGTCTTATATGTTTGCTTCAATATTTAAAAAAACACACACACACACACACACACACACACACACACACACACACACATAAACAGATCATATATGATGCAAAATGGTCAGACAAGACACAGGGAACATTATTCAAAAGCTACTACACTCATTTCCGGTGCAGATTAAGCGAGGGACAAGGCCTTTAATCCTGTCCTGATCGAATTTAAGGCTTAAGCCATAATACATGAGATTCACCTGGTACAGGCATGCAGTGAGCGGAGGGGTGAGCCAGAGGATTTCATTCTAACAGCAAAAATAAGAAATAATGTTCCCGATTTTGTGGATTTCTATAAAGACAATATTTGGGAGTGCATTATGTGTACTGGATGCAATCCGGCAGTGGGATATATAAAGTTCAAGTTCATCTCACCATCGTTCATAATATTTCAAACATAATTATAATTAAAAACAAACATATATATTTAAAATATGGGAATATATTAACAATGATAATGGTTGGTTTCAAAATGCCACCGGTCAAAGTGCCAATCAGGCATATTTTTGTAATCTTCAGAAGGTTAAAAAAGAACAGAAACAACTGTAACATTTGAGCCAAACAAGTAGTTGCACTCTGGAGAGGCGCTAGTCTGTGAACTAGTCGAGGATTAAAAAGGGAAGTGCGCCATAATGGAAAAAGTGACAGACGGACACAAAAACTCTTCACATTAACGGACTGGCGCCATGACAACAGGACAAGCAGGCGCCCATTTCAACCCAAAATGATAGACAAAAATGATAGAGACAAAGATGAGGGGGATGAGGAGGACGTGTGCAGCATGCGTGGACTTGATGGATTGTTGCTGAGGCGGCACAACAGTTTTCATGGTTTACCTTAATAAGGATCTCAAATGTAAACATACTAGTGAAGACATAGTCTGCATAGCCTAGGATCTGAGAAGGCAATCAGAGTGACATACGCACGCAGGGTTACTGAAGCTCTACCCACAAAGCACAACACAGCAAAAAGGCTCATTTACCTTCAACAGGATCTCAACAGTAAAGATTGCGGTGAAAGCATAGTCAAAATAACCAAGTACCTGCAAGAGGCAATGCACAAGTTCAGGTTGTCAACAGCACAAACAGATCCAGTGGGTGGGCATATATATATATATATATATATATATATATATATATATATATATATATATATATATATATATATATATATATATATATATATATAAATAAATAAATAATCACTGTTGGTCACGTGTTGGTTAATACAATTAACTTCTACATTATTTCTATGTTGCTAAGGCAGGTGGTAATATGTAATGTTTTTTCATGTTTCCTTTGGCCTTTTTTCCACAGCAGATTGTTACTGCTAACAATAGAGACGTCTCTGTCCCAATAAGCCGTGACAGTGGGACAGGATGCACAACCCCAGAACCCAGGATGATTTGTATTATTTGCTCCTGTGCTTTTCTGTGTGAATGACATGTATATATATATATATATATACACAATTATCTGATTTAATTTATAGGAATTTAGGATAGGAACATATAAGCATTATGCTTCTGCCTATACCTTTTCAGTCTTTCTTTTTTGTATATTAGATTGTGGCTTTACTTATTCTATTGTATGTAGTGATTTATTGAATAAAACATATACTACAGATACTCCACTGTGGCATGTCGAAATGTGTGCTGTGATTAACTCGGATTGTCAGCTACAGAGAGACAAATAAACTCTCCAAATATGATCAACTTGGGGCAACCAAAGACTACGGTCCGAGTGGCTAGTCCACGTACGATATTGCGAGCAGAGAAGTTGCGTATTGGGTCCTCAGCAGCCAGAGAGATGGAGCTGAGCATGATGAAGACCAGGATCAGGTTGGTGAAGATCTGATGGTTGATCAGCTTATGGCAGAACACACGAAACCTAAAGCGGAGAGAAAACCAAAGAAGGAGATTTGGAGACAGATAATGTACAGTGAGTGTAAAATCAAGGCTGGTCATGTGACACATCTGTGGTTTCTGCTGCTACTGAGATGTTTCTGTGTTTCTGTCACACTGAGCAGGGAGACTAGTTCCTGTGCCTCCGAGTCCATATCGGCACCAAGCGGGTCAGGGACTCACGGGTTAGTGCTGCTGAAGATGAAGAAGGCGCTGCCCACCGGGATGGGCTGAGTCTTTTCTTTGATGCTGAGCTCCGACAGCCTCAGAGGGCGGGGCCCTGACGGGACTTCTGGGAGAACGCCATTATTGTCGTCATCATCACAAGCTAGGAACAAAACTGGAGTTATTTCTAATCCCTCTTCTGATGAAAACGGTCCTTCAGTTGTTTTTGTAGTTTCATTACTGAAGAAATCAAATTCAGTGTATGTCGTTGTTACGGTACATGTGGTCCTAAAAATTAGATCTCCCTCAGAATTAATAAAGAATTTTATTTTATGTTAAATAAAACTGTTCTCAGTACCGCATGAATTTATAGCCTTCCACCTCGCTGAATCTTGTCAGTAGAAAAAGCTGAAATTCGTGGCACAATTCTAACTCAACTGGACTGTACCTCTGATTTGTGTCATTTTATAAACCTCTAGTGACTAGAGGTTTATAAAATGACACAAATCAGTCATCCAATTTAAAGGTGTTGTGATTGACTAGAGTCTAGTCAATCACAACACCTTTAAATTGGATGAATTGATGGATTATTGTGGACACCCCCTCTCAAAGTGTCACTCTTACCTGGAGAGTCGATGGCTGGATATGACTCCTTGTCCTCCTCCAGCAAGGCCTCTGCTGGCAGCTACACACAGTGACCAGGTTTAGCGTCATAAAACTACTCAGATGAAAACTATATATCGATAATGCACTTTAAGACAGAGTCTGTTATGAACACAATGTGCATGATTTATGCAGAGAACTAGAGCCAGTTTCTTTTACCTTGGTCTCTCCATCCTTGACGTCTATGATTTCCACCTTCTTCTTATCAGTGCTAATATCCCTGTGAGAGACGGATCAAACAGGGAGTAACTAACAAAGCAGAAGGCTATTTTTTTTTCTTCTGACAATAGAAAGTGCCTGTAACAAATGTGACAACTGTCTACACAAACGATCAGACAGAAAATGGCAACAGAAATTAAAATGTGAATTATTTAAGTGTTCTAAGCTGTACTTGACACTATTCTTCCTCTTCTTGGCCTCCTCTTCCTCCTTCTGTGCTGTGTTGAGGCTCTCCGCGTCTGCCAGGTTGTCAACGGCGATGGCCAAGAAGACATTTAGCAGGATGTCTGGTCATGTGACTTAAGAAGAAAACACTGAGGCGCATGAAAGACGCACCTGGGCTTTAAGAATATGGAGACGACAATTTCTCACACAAGCAAGCGTGAAAATGGATGAGTGAGTGTGTGTGTGTGTGTGTGTGTGTGTGTGTGTGTGTGTGTTCAGAAGGATACAGTTTCCACAGATGAAGAGGATGATGAAGTAAATGCAAACCACCATTCCAGAGGAGGCCGGACCGCCGTACGCCATGATACCATCATACATCACCGTGTTCCAGTCTTCTCCTGTCAAGATCTGGACAGCACGATACACAGCGGGAGTGAGAAGGTGACTCAGATCGACAGATAGACAATAATGTGAATCCTGAACACCGTTATAATTCTTGCAAATCGTATCCGAATGAAGTGAACAAGGCCGAACGCTCACCTGGAACACAGTGAGCAGAGCCTGGGGGAAGTTATCAAACGTGCTCCTTTTGGTCACGGTCTCGTCAAAGTTGAACTTGCCCCCAAAGAGCTGCATGCCAAGCAGGGAGAAAATAATGATGAAGAGGAAGAGCAGCAGCAGCAGGGAGGCGATGGACTTCATGGAGTTGAGCAGAGAGGCCACCAGGTTACTAAGAGATGCCCAATGACTGGAGAAGAAGAAGAAGTTTAAAACAAGTTAACGGAAGGATAGACGTACAGAATGCCAAACACAAGGTGTAATGAGGCGAACATGTAGTGATGATCATATTGGTAAGACAAGACATGAACCCAACATTTTCCTGCGTATTGACTAGGCTGTTGTCATGTTTTAGTTGCTCACCGTGTAACCTTGAAGATCCTAAGGAGTCGTACGCAGCGGAAAACGGAGATGCCCAGCGGAGACATGAAGGCCAGCTCCACCAGGATGGTCTCTACGATGCCACCGCACACCACGAAACAGTCAAAGCGGTTAAACAGGGACACGAAGTACGCCTGCAGCCCCAGACTGTACATCTTCACGAGCATCTCCATGGTGAACATTGCCAAGAGAACTTTGTTGGCTACGTCTGGAGAGAAGAGGGCTTACTTCAACAGCAAATCATTGAAAATGTCACAGTTGAACAAAGTCAAGAAAGAACTGACGGGAATACATGCTTTACAAAACCTGAATAGAACAGAATAGAGCAAGACAAGATACCCTGTACTTTGGTGAGCCAGTCCGGCTGGTTGTAGTGCTCAGAGGCAATGGTGAGGGTGTTGAGGAACACCAAGATGATGACCAGCCAGTAAAATGTCACAGACTTCACGGCTGCTCGACACTTTCTGCGGCAGAAACGGTTCCACCGTCGAGACTGACGACTGACAGACAAATAGTTCATCAATCAGCAGGGCATGTGAGGCCAAATGAGTTCAAACCTGTTTTTCTTTAGTGGAGAATTATATTGAATCTAACTAATTTTGTAATGAACGGTTCTGACTTATTGTGTATGCATTTGATATTGTTTTCTCACATATACATGAAATAACATGAAAGCACAAGATCACTGTAGAATATGAATTATAAAGAAGACCGGGTGGATGTTAGGTGAGTAAACAAGGGAAAAAACACAATGATGAAACATCAGGATAAAGACCGATTGGTCAGATATAAAACATGACAGACATTTGGGATCTGAGCAATTCAAGTACGAGGTAAGAATGACTCATGCAAGATGAGTTGAATCCAATAAATGAATGAAGAAGACGTCAACCATGCAGTCATACAGTACCAATGTACTAACCTGAACTTTGACTTAGTAATTTTTTGACTGCGGAGGATAAAGGATGAGGCAACTTTAAATAAAAGGGCTACATGTGTAAACGTGCACTCTGCAGTTTCAATATGTACAATAGCTGTTGTGTCCATTGACTGTCTTTTATTAACCTATTTTTATTGGCTCGTCATAGCAACAATACTGTATTTCACACTCACCATAGCGGACCACAGCAGGGGGACTTGTTTTCCTCTCCGTTGTGATTTTCTGTGTTTGCCGACTCTGTCTCACTGGGCATGCTCGCTGTGGTATCACACACACACATACACACACACACACACACACACACACACACACACACACACACACACACACACACACACACACACAAACACACACATAGACAAGAACAAATAAGGTGAGACCATAAGGTGCCAAGGTAACAAAGAGGTTTAGGACATAAAGTGCCCATAAAGTGCCCTGAAGGAAACAGGTTTCAACAATAAAATTCAAATTACTCGATTTTCCTATTGACACGCATGCACTTTTGGTTTGGCTTGGTTCCTTTCTGAAAAGAACAATTCTCTCATTTAGAATTATATTCAAACAAAACTGTTAAAAGACTCAACTGAAAAAGGTTACTTCACTTTACATTAAACTGCTGAAAAGATATTAGCTGAAATTGTATCTGTCCTTCATGTTTCACAAAGCTCTTAGGTCAAGCCAAACCCAGAAAAAACAAATGCAGGTGTAAATAGTAAAGGCTGGGTGACTCCTCAGAGTTTGGCATTAATTAATAATTCAGCAAGTGTTTTCTAAA
Source organism: Taurulus bubalis (assembly GCF_910589615.1). NCBI lineage: Eukaryota > Metazoa > Chordata > Actinopteri > Perciformes > Cottidae > Taurulus > Taurulus bubalis. Next base: position 19,044,385 of record NC_136599.1, on the reverse strand, counting down.
TTACAGAGTATTATCATTCTCAAAGAAAAAGTTTGACGACATCCAAAAATGATGAATTCTAAGGTTCCTGCATAGATGAAGTCACAGTGAGTACATGCTGCCAGACCTGAGTCAAATTAGACTTTGTCAATCATTTTTAAACCATTTATTGATTGGAACTATCAGAACATAAATATTGTTACTCTTATAAAATAGTTGAATTGTTAAATGTTGAATATATTTTAGTACTGACTGCATTGTCCAGCTGATTAATTTGATCAGACTATTTGGTCCAGGTCTGTATGCTGCAACACGTAGTTACATAGTCACAGGGTTACAGTATATTGGAAATCATATATACTGTACATGCATAACATATTGTCTTTATAAATGACAAATGAAAGGAAAATTATGATGATTGGATGAGAGATCTGTACACAAATAATTCTGTTTACTTCAGACCCAAAATATAGTTAACATGAGATTAACTGAAAACATTATTATTATGTTTTACTATACATTACAAGGGTTTTCAGTAAGCAATATTTAAACTGATACTAACAAAATGTTGCTGAGAAAAAGATTAAGAAGCCTAAACATCTCATTTCACACAAAATGTGCATCCTTTACATAAGACTTTGACCATGAAATGCATTATTCATTCAAAGTCATAGTTTCTTATATCAGGACTCTCATTTATGTCGTAACAGAGAAGTACATTCAAATTTAATTTGAAAAGCATTGTTTTTACTGTATCTTTGAACACTTGAAAGTGCTAATGCTAAACATAACACAAGTTCACATCATGTTTAAGATGAATGGCGATCTCTCTTGTGTGAGCGTGTTGTTCGTAACATTCGCGCCATCGTTCCTTAAAATGAAAGCGCCATTTCCCATAACTTGCTATTCGGTACACATCCCCCTCCACTGTGACATGGAGGCTGGAGCACATTTCCCCTCCATCAACTTATCATCTGTTGTACAACACAAAGTGTGTACATTTCGCTAGAAAGGTTTTATGTGCCACTCGTGGACAATGAGAAGCAAAGTTTAAAGGAGGTATTGATAATTGATAATGAGGTGCATGTGCTCCACGAAATGGATTTGCTTAAGATGAGGATGGCAAGGATTAGACACTGATTAATGCGACAAAGGGCATGCAAACACAAAAGTACAAACAAAAGCAGAAGCAAAGCACATGCAAGCATGAACTGTTCCTTTATGAACATGCACCAAAAGACGCACGCTCCCAGACACACAAACGCATTTACCATGTGTCTCTGTGGACTGAGTGAACCAGCCAAACTTTCCTTTCTTCTTCTGAGTGAGGTCAGCCAGCGTGACCCCTTGGTATTATCAACATGCAGTTCACACAGCCAGACAGCAGAGGAAGCAGTGAGTCAGTACGCGGCAGAACAAGAGGGAGAGGAATGTACAACAGAAGACGGCTGCAATACAAACTACAGCACAGACACAAAATTCCCCTCGGTTGGGTATAATTGGATTTCTGGACAAACTAACAATGAATACAATATTAGACTAGAAAGGATTATCAGTAAACACAACTTCAGAAAGAAAATATAGAAAGCAAAGAAGAAAAAAACTGCTTGCAAGAAGAGGAGAAGATATGAAGACAGAAAAGGCAGAAAAGGGAGAAAGAGGGAATAAACTATGTTAGCAGCAATCTACAGACGTTTTCTTTTACAAGGCACACAGTCGCTGCGGGAGTTAAGGAGAGAAAGTTAGTGTGTGGCCTCGGGTGTCTACAGCAGCAGCAGCAGCAGCAGAGGTAGAAGCAGAGCAATTACTGGAGGATGTAAAAACGGACAGGTACATATGTACTGACCGCACTGTGAATGGTTTAAAGGCACTGGAGCAGGGTGGCAAAACCTGTCACCCACGTTACCCACAATGCAACTCTACCACCAACAATTGGGTCTGAGAGTCATGAGTATTATGTTATAAGTTGCTAATGTAGCCTCAAGACGCTAGCCACCATCCATACAACATATATTTGTGAAAAAAAAGGCAATTATTGACCTTTGACATAAAATTTCAGCAAACATCAATCAGTAGGAAACTGAAAAGCCTGAGAGGCAAATACTCATTATCGTCACCACTTTGAAAGAAGTCAATGACGATGAGGTTAAAGATAAATGTGTAAGTCATTTCAGCAGCTGCAAACCTAGACACAGACTTAAAGAGAGAAACAGAGAGCAAACTATGCAAGAAAAAGTTATTCTGAGCATCATGATTGAATAAAGCAATTTTTTCTACATTTTCTTAGTAAGTTATTAATGATGTCCTTGTGAATTGGATACATCAAGCATTGGGAGAACTGGTCATCTCAGAAGGCAGCTATGTAAATGATCCACTTTTCTTCATCATTCTATCTTTTATGTAATTGATGGGTGACAGGGACATTTAAAGAGAGAACTGCATGGCTGCACTCTCCTGCACTCGCACAGTGCACCAGGAAGGTCGTCCCCAACACATGAAAACTCCTCGTAAATATGGTGCTCTGGATTTGAGGGATTGTAGCCGTATAGAAAAAGTAAACTAATGAACTAAACTCAACAACAAGGGTAAAATGTGATATTTGCAAAACACACAATTTAAAAATTGGGATGAATTTTGACGAAGTGAAAACTCTGCTGAGTGCATCACAGAACCCGCTGCTCTGGTGTGTTTGGATAACAGCTAGCAGGACTATCAGTGCACACACTGCTGCACCGATCCGCCACTCAGTCAATTTAATCAAATTACTGAAGTCAATCCTCATTTCAACTGTAAAGACAAATAACTTGTCTGCAGCAACCCCCTTCAATTTATTGTCCCAGTCAAAAGACGAGTCAGAAAGGCTCGCCTGAATGGACTATCGGGTTATTTAAATACTGTACTAGATGCTTTTTTACCTTAAAAATCTACACAGGGTACAAACATTCTGTCCCCACAATAAGCCTCCTCCAGATCAGAATAAGCAATATTTTATTTCTCATACATACACACACACACACGAAACCAAACGTCCACAGTTATTGCTGTGTTGTCATGGCAACTGAACACACAAGGCCACACCGTAGAATAGACACTGCTGTCGCCCACTTTCTTTGTGCTACCTCAGAGGTCGCCACCATGGCTGATGTCACAGTTTTCTCTGTAACTGTTACGCCATCCCGAAGAGAGTTTTCCTTTTAGAATCCAGTGGGTAGCACATGTGGTTGTGTTTCAACATAAAGGCCCTAACTGGCCAGCAGGAAGTATATATTTATATTGTTGACCTAATTAATGAAAGTAATACAAAATGTAAAGGCATTATAACATAGCAAAACAACACAAAGTACAGTTTTAGGTTTGCTTCACTCAATAACAACTAATTTACGCAGACGAAGAGTCAGATTGCGTCTCATTTTGGTGCAATAACTGTTTAATAACTGGATTGATTCCTTATTGTATAAATGGCCTGTTTTACCAAATGGCACAACCTGGAGAAAGATATATCGTATTAAATGCATCGTTGTATGGTTACATTCATGTGTAGTCTACAATCTAGCGGAGCCAGAGCAGTGTGTCCCAGATACATAGAACAATTCCTTTATGATACATGAAAGGCAAAGCATCGGGGAGTTTGTCCAAGTGGAACAACAACAGAAGGATGAGTAATGGTTTTCCCTGCTCACCTGCCTCCTTTCACTATCAATGAGAATAAGAGACATGCAACATTATTTAAAGGCAGAAGGGCTTAAGGCTTGGCTTAACTCTCTGTTCTGTTTGCATTTTTCAGAGGTACAAAATTGATTAAATTCAGCAAACTCACGGTTACGCTTGCCCTCCTCGTCCCCCTCCTCCTCATTCTCAGGGTCAATGTCCTCCGCCTGGGTGATCCAGTCCAGGTAGCCCTTCAGGTCTTCCTCTAACTGCTGCTTCTCACGTAGCTTCTGGAAATCTCCCCGAGCCTTGGCCTTCTCTCGTTCTTTGGAAAACTCTCTGGACAGGGCAGAGCATAACGATTGTCGAACCTGATTCAGATGATACTGTACTGGATCAGAACAAAACCCCATTTTCTAAACCTGCTTATCCTGTTCAGGATAATCAAATGGCTTCTTATATCTTTAAAATAATAGCGCATTGAACGATTGCATAGAGCGTCTGAAAAAGTTTGAAACCTTAAAAGCCCTTAGTTACTGAAAAGGGAGAATACAAAACACACTCTCTTGTCTTGTGCACAGTACAAAACAAACAAAAGCCCCTCAACACCTACCCGCTCAACACACCCAAAACCAAGTTGAGAACAAAGAAGGATCCAAAGATGACCAGACTGACGAAGTAGACCCAGGGCAGCTCAAAGCCCATTGCATCGTTCATCTGAATAGAAACACAAAGTAGAGAAGGAGAAATATTAGACGTGGTTTATTTATATGTTTTGGTTTATAATTGTGCAGACATTCTCTTCTTTTTTTAATGTTTTTTGTATTCTAAAATTGCAATTAATTCTTGTTTTATAAAAAATGTTGTAGAACAAATCTCTCTTTCTCATAAATATACAAAGACCAGCATAATTCTACCAAATGTAGTTTAGTTTGACAGCAGTATTAATGTCTGGCTAATGAGCGGGCATGATGGAGCGTGTTGGCTGTTTTCCGCAGCTTGTGCAGAGGCAGTGTAAAGTCCATAATGTCCTTCAGAGGGAAAGAGATCTACAGTACAGAGAGCTACAACTAAAGGTGGAGCAGGAACTGTGACCACTAGAGGGCACCACCTGAGAGACGAGTGGAGGAGGTATGATGACTTGTCTTTTAGTAATAAGGAGGTGGTACCTCACTACAGAGCTAAAGTGTCTTTTAATCCAGCTGTTTGGCAAAGAGGAAATATATAGTTGACGTTTGTACATTTTTAACCACATAACTGGTTTTTTACACAGTCCTAATAACCTCAACACGCTTGACACTTAACTTTTCTTTGTCCCGCACATGCATGCAATTCTACTGAAACACTCCCAAACACACACCAGCTGGCATGGAAGACACAACTCAATGCTACAACTCTGCCTCCAGCAACAGCACAATACAGCCAAGATATTGAATGGATTTCTGTAGTAAAGGCCAGAGGTCTCTCTGTCTATCCATCCAGCTATACTTCTTTACGGTTTGTCTCCTTCTTTCAGCACCTTAACAGCAGTATTAACATTGGTATTGCCATGGTAACACATACAGAAGTAAAGAGTCTGCGAGGGAGAGAGAAAGGACGATACACTGAGGTTCATTATTTCATGGATGAGGGTCTCCATTAATAACAGGATGTGGGTGGATTCAGATTAAAACAAAGTCTGAGTTGGGCTTCAATGCTGAGTGTTTTGGCTAATTAAAAGCTTTTGTTAATTTTTTGTTTATGAGAAGCTGAAGGTTTTGAAGTGAGCCTGGGCTTTTTTTTTATGTTGTCATCAACTAAAAGAAGGGCAATAGCTTAGGCTACAGCTCTCAATGAGGACTGCTTTGTATATGAACGTGAATATGGCAGGAGACAGAAACTGAATGTTTTTTTAAATATACTGTATGTATTTTATATATTGCTGGCCTCAATGATCCTTGATCCTTGTTGTTGATGTTCCTTGTAGACTGCAGATCTTCAGCTAAACCTTGAAATTTCTCATCATACATCGTTATTATAATTATGTTTGACACAACCCTTTTGCATATCATCTTAATTGTTGTCCATGTTACATAACAAATTATACATAATAATGAAATGGTAATGTCTTATGTAAAGCACTTGTTGAAAGAGGCTGTACAAAAAGACTTGCCTTGCATAATCAATGCACATCACCATCATCATGTCACATTTATGTCACTTATTTCATAACTTCAATACATTGGAATATCAGTTAAAATATAGTCTTATATAATTTTCAATATCCTTTCTAACAAATAAAGCAAATCTAATAATAATAATCCTTGTTTTCATCTTTAACCTTAAAAATGCCCATGATGAAACATAGTTTTAAAACATGCCGGAACACTAACAGTATTTGACCAGGTTTTTTCAAAATCAAAGATCTCAAAAGTGACACACGTGGATTATGAACTCAAATTATGGCTCCATTTCAGCTTCATCAGAGTCTTGATGCATAGTGCAGATTACCCAGTAGAGAACGTCGGTCCAGCCCTCCATGGTGATGCACTGGAACACAGTGAGCATGGCAAACAAAAAGTTGTCGAAGTTGGTGATGCCGTTGTTGGGGCCTTGCCAGCCCTCTTTGCAGGACGTACCGTTGAGCAGGCAATGGCGGCCGTGCCCTGAGACCGCACACGGCGTGGCCTCTTCTTCCGCCAGAGCACCTGGAGGCACAGAGTCAGACCGATGGATCAACAAATGCACAGAAGTTTTGCTCGCGCATAATGAAGGCAAACAACAAAAACGAAGCCTTCTGTTTAAAATGACACCTTTTTCTATTCTTAAATCTCACTTTTTACTGAATATGTTTTACAGCACTGCCATTGTAAAACTGGTCTTAATCATACTATTTTATCATCTCCTTTCATTGGTTATCCTCCACATTGTCTTAGCCTCCTACTACCATTTAATTCTTTTGACTATATTCATTTGTCAAAATTGCGCTTTACTTTTCTCCTGCTCCCTTTATCTCATGTCCTGTAAGACCATTTTCCTTTGATTTTTCTGGAAAAAACTTCAGATTAATTATGATCATTATAATTGTAATAATTACTCTATAAAGAGAGAATAAAACCCAGTTATTTAAGCGTATCACAGTCAGCCCAGACCACACAGATCAGCAGTTCATATATAAAGTCCTCTAGGTTATGAAATCTTCTGTCATCATGCAATCATTACATAACCATTACAGACACACATGCATAGTCAATGAGCCCACAACATGTTCAACTTCCCCTCCTTGCTTTTACACACACAGATCCACACTTGTTTTGTAGTGGACACGTGTCCACCCTCCGCATGAAGACCACAAGTGACAGACAGTAAGTGCCTTGCTCACAGCAAAGAGAGCAGACACGAGGGGGGATTAAAGGGAGCGTCCATCTCGCTCAGTCATGAACTCGCAACTGAAGTCTGCGTTGCTTCTCCTGACGTCCACAAGCAAACACATCAAAACGGATCAAAGCGAGGAAGTGAGGGAGAGCAGGAGAAAGGTGTGTAAGAGAGAGGGGCAAACGGAGAGTGATCCGCCATGTTGCATTTCTATATGGCCCACAAATCTCTGTGATTTAAACAGCCACACGTGTGTGTGTGTGCGTGTGTGTGTGTGTGTGTGTGTGTGTGTGTGTGTGTGTGTGTGTGTGTGTGTGTACTGTATTAACACTATATACATGTGAATGTTAAAGATGAATTTGACTGATAGCATTATTTATTTAGAATGTTTGATAGATATCGCGATATTATCGTGATCGTGATTTCTTTTGCCCACGATAATCACATGGTGAAATATCTGATAGTGTAAAAGCCCTCGTTTGAAGCAATGCTAGAGTAAAGGTCAAGCCTGTTTACATAATAAGCAGATATTAGTCATCAAATCACTGGCTTTAATCCACCCATCTGTTGTTCTGTCCTGCTTTCAGCAGCTTGCCACCATACAGTCAAGGAACATGTGTCCATTCATTCACAGGGATTAACTCCTGTATAGATGAGACGCATCCTCCTGGTCATACTGAGGTTGGACGTGGGACTCCGTTAAAAAAGGATTTAAAGGATAGAAAATTGAATAAATTGCATGAAATTCACAAGGTCTCATGGCTTAAAAAGCTGACACGACAAAATCAAATTAAACCAAAAACATTCAGAGAAAACCGGGAGGAACTACCATACCTGTGTTTATCACGTAGCATGTTGCATGCATTTTGCCTATGAAGAGCTCCAGCCCGATGATGGCGTAGATGATAATGACAAAGAGGACCAGCAGAGCGATGTGAAGCAGGGGAACCATGGCTTTAATAATGGAGTTTAAAACCACCTGTAAACCTGCAAAGGGAGCACATGACAGAAATATTAATGTTGACATGTACCCAGGAGTTCCTAAATTTAAAGTGCCATCCATATGAGAAAAGCAGCAACAGCATATGTGTTCCTTATTTTATTTAATGAACTAACCTTGAAAATGTGTTTATGTCACCAAGAACATACATCTATGCTACCAAGCTCTGAAAAGTAGTCTTAATCTAAATATGTATATGTTGTGTACATTAGAGCAGAAGCAGAATACCACTAGCTCAAACTAAAAGACCAGAATGGTTCATCTGGTTTGGTTTTTAATAAACTGCCATTCTCCTCTCCAGAAAACAGTCGTCAACATACAATTATAATTATTACTGACTGTTGTCTCAAGTCAACTGTTTTCACAAATGATATGCAGAAAAGCAAACAGCCACATACACACACAAAGCTATCAGTCGTTGTAAAGGCATAGCATTATCCTCATGATATCACCGAATCCACATAAAAGCCAACACACCGGCCTCTATGGCTTCAGCAAACAAGCCGAAATATCACATTTTAATTAAACTGAACATACCAGACAACAGAGACAAATGTTAAACCAGATTAGAACTGAAAATGTCGTCGAAGCTCAGTTCATCCTTCCTGGAGGTCCTTTCCTTCCTGAGACTGGATAATGCATTGCTATGGCAACTCAAAGAACGCAGATACATTAGGGCAACTTCATATTCAGGTCAAATATGAGGTGGACTGAAATAGTGAAGGACGCCATATCTCCTGATCTTTTCTTTGCAGGAAGGAAAGTTTTCTTTTTAAATATTTCAGGAGATTGGAGAACATTTGATTCAATTGCACTATATTGGCTCGAGCTGAGACTATACTGTATAGTATATTATACTATTGGAATGCTGTTAGTTAACGTAACCTTTAAGCCCTCACCCTAACCTCTAATCCTATTTATTGTTTGAGTTGTGTTTAGAGGTTGTACATGTACATATTATTGTAGCTCTAATTTGATACCTAACATGTTTTTTTATTTTTTATTTATACCATTTTTCTTTTCTTGAGTTGTACCTTGTGACCTGATATAAAAGAGTCTCCATTTTTTAGTTACTGTTCGTTATCAACGGCAGTCTAAATTTTGACAATACAATACAATGTGACCACAGACTATATCAGACTGTGGCCAGTCAGTGGAGCTCAATGTATAAAGGATAGCACACATAGCGCTCCACTCTACCAAGTGAGTCAAGTTGCACCAGAGTTGCACAATTATTATTGGGGATTTATTTTCAGTTTGTTTCGCCCATTTCTAAACTGCATTGAAAGTTGTTTTTAACCAAGTAAAATCTAGCAAGACTTTATGGTAAAGGGGCCAACGTACTGCTACTGAATAAATATGCAGCTCAATGCAGAGCAGAGCAGAATAAAATTATGTATTGACATTGTGTTTATTTGAGAAACTAGACCACGAAGATTTGGAACAGCACTCAGATAAGTCATCATATGTTATTGCAATGACTGCTTTTAGATTTAACGGATATTGCAGGATAACGAAAGCTAAAAAATAAAGTGCTCTCTGCAAAGATTTAAGTATGCGGATATCTATTCTACCAGTTTTAATATATATTAAAATGCACTGTTACAAAGAAGGAATACAAACGAGCTGAGCACAGTTCTCTCAGGGCCTGTTATTGCACGCCAACTGTGATTCCCAGAGGAGGAAACTCTCGGGACATTTAGCGACTCAAGTTGTTCATCTCTGAAGGTGTGGGGGAGTTCCGCAGCATTGCATCTCAGCAAGCAGCCTAGACCCAGCTCATTAGGTTCATCAGTTTTTTCAATAGTCGGCACACTTGGCGGGGTTCACAGGTTCACTTTTGTTGACTGATTTCAAAACTATGTGGATGTGGACACACCTATACATGCCTCTCTTGTTAGCTGTATGAACACATTGTTTTCATTATTGTCAGTAGCCTATACGTAGCATTTGGTGACCTTGGCCCATTTCCGATGTCTCATGTCCAGGTTGGGTTAAAGGTCCTGATTAAAGGTCTAGTGTGTGCAAGTCAAGGAATGAGGACAAGTAACTCAAGTCTCCACTGCTTAAGACCTAAAAGCAGCTCAGTGTTAACTCACTAGGAACTCCAGAGACAAGGCGAAGGGGTCGTAGCACGCGGAAAGCTCGGAGGGCCTTGACATCAAAACCCCCAGGTTTGCCTCCAGACTGGCCGCCAGAATCAGCGTCTTTGGTAATCATCTCCAGAACCACACTGAACAGCCTGATGGAGAGGAGGGAGGGAGGGAAACGGGGAGGAGAGGGAGAGGAGAGCAGTGACAGAGAGGTCATGAAAACAGAGCAAAGCCAGAGACAGAGACATGTGTCCTGTCTCTGTGTGCATGCACCTATGTGTGCAAGTGTGTGTCCACATGCTTTATGTGGGCGTCCTTTTATGTCTGTGCATATTTACCTTACATTTTTCACACCCCATCACAGTTTACATTAAAGTTCTAGGCCAGGTGGTCCACTGATCACTCCTAACAAGGCCATGCGTGTGAATATGTGTACATACGTGTGTGTGTGTGTGTGTGTGTGTGTGTGTGTGCGTGTGTGTGTGTGTGTGTGCATGTTTCGAAACATTATTGCCATCTTCTTTCTGAATATGATGAGAATGAAAAGCTGGGGAGCCACGCAAATCACGGTCAGCTGAATGTTGAGTGAGGTGCGTGTGTAGTTAATATATGTTTGATTGAAAGTATACTGTAAATGAGGGACTGTATGAGCGACAACGTGCGTCGTTAAAGCTCAAGTGTCTGTAAGAAATCTGTGTCTTTGTGTGTGTTTGCACGTGTGCGTCATGCATGCGCTACTATGAGCTCACCCCACTATGACGATGACAAAGTCCAGCATGTTCCAGCCATTTCTGACGTAGGAGTTTTGGTGCATGACCAGACCGTAAGCAATAATCTTCAGAAATGTCTCTATCGTGAAAATGATCAGGAAGGCATATTCTACTGTTTCCTGCGTGGAGAGAGGGAGAAAAGAGAAGAAAGAGAACAGTTTAGTCTCCTAACTTTACCCAAACTTTGCCAAAGGAATTCACTGTGAGACAAAATAATGTGCATGGGGGTTTGCCGAAAGAGGAGACAATGAGGCGAAAAGGTATAAGACACAACAACAAAGACAATATTTCCCTGGTTATCACAACAGTTGGCATGGCAACTGGTTTCCTTTTTTTGTCAACGCAAACAGAAGAGTATCTTTGACTTGACTTTGATCAGATCCAAAGCCTCCTGCTGACTACAATTAGGTATCCAATAAAGAATGCTCTCCTGTTATGTATAATAATAATATAATAGTTTTAATGCGACTTCAATCCTGTTGCTAAAAGCTAAACTGAACGTAAAACTTAAGCATGGTGTGTAGTGGAGTGGCCATTTGTCCACTGCATAAAGTAGGCCTACCAAGGTGCATTCTGGTCCTATACCTGCCTACTCCTACATATAAACTACAAATAATTAACTAAACAAAAACCTAACACACACAAAACTATCCTAATACATCAACAATATAACCTAAATAACCAAACAACTAGAAAAATTAAAAAAATACTACTTGAGTAAAATAACTTAAAAGCCAATAAATAGCTCCTACACATGGTTTGTCACATTCAAGAAATCTTGCATGTGAGATTTGATTTGCACATCACCTCTCGAGGACATGCTGAACGGAATACTGAAGGAAATAAAAACATCTTTATAAATGTATTATAACATATTTATAGTCATGGTTTTGTTGCTGATGCTGAAAGGACACCAAACATGTGATTTTTATTCTAAAATGTATGTTGTTTCAGGGTCAAACCTCCACACAAAAACATCATTTTGTCAGCAAAGATAACATTGAGAACTCAAGGTTTTCATCCAGCACCCGCATCGTGAGACATGTCCAACACTTCTTATGGAGGAATGTGGGTGGAGGAGACCTGTATGAAATTATAGCCCTCGTGCCTCGCTCCACATTATGATGCAGTGACCCTCATCACAAACAGCACAGGAAGTGATGCATTTTACATCAGTAGTTTGCAATAAAACGAAGAACTGGGTGCTTAACATGACCAGTGATGATCACAACAAAACTCAAAAGATTTCTCAGTATTACAGCACTGTTTATTTAAAGCTTATCTCCGGGAAATAAAGCAATGACCACCGAAGCATAAAAAATGGAGGCAAAATAATATATTCCAGGGTCAAAAAAAAGAATATTCAAATTCTACAGTCATAGTGTATGTCCTGCTGCATCATCAGCATGTTTCCATGGTAACACTGTCTGGTAACGGAAACAGGTCCCTGAATTTGGACATATCCACATACATCTATTTATTGAGCTTCATTTCACTTTCTTTGTCTCTCACAGAAACACCTTTCACTCTCGTCCATAGCTCTCCCTTTCTCTCTGTCTCTCCCACACAAACTCCCTCTCTTTCTATCTGTGGATGTATCTCTCTCTCTCTCTCTCTCTCTCCCTCAATGCAAAAGGTTATTGAGTCGGCAGATTTAAGGAACATTAAGCAAAGTACTTCTCCCGTTGATTTTAAAGGACACAAACAGAGAAGATGCGCACAAAGACTCACACAGACACATTCATGCCCACTGAAAGACACTGACAACAACAGTAACACGCACACTCAGACCTCACACCCACCCAAGTGTGCAAGAGACCCGCAGTAGTACACACACTTCTGAAAGGCAGCAAGCCAACCAGACAGACAGTTTTCGCACAGGGAATATAAACGCTCCTGGCAATGGGGACTTAGCCACAGTTAGGATGTGTAATTAAACAGACCACAGCTACCTATATTTTTTGTTTATGCTCCATAACCGCATGTGCTGTATTATTCTATTTAAATGCTGACTATTTGTCATTGCATGCAGGTACATGTCAGGTACGGACTTTAGAATGTTTTTTTTTCTTCAATCAATTGAGCTGTGTTAGCCCTCACAATGTACATCAAGTGTGCAAACATTTCTAAACATGCGTGCGCCAAAGCTCTAGATGTCAATGTCGGTCCACAACTTTGGTCCACAGACTTTGTACAGACATTCATGGTCGCCAGAGGATGAATCATACTGACTTTGGTAATCCTCTGACTTTCTGTCTAGCAACACCATGAGGTGGAAATTGGTAGGCCTTTGCAAGTCATTAACCAAAAGTAGAGACCGTCGCACGATGGGATCACACCGGCCGCAACATCAAATCAGTGGGGATACCACTGCCTGGTTTCAGCAGGAGTGAAAAATGATCCTGATGCTTAGCAAAGGGACAAAAATATGCAAAATCACTGCTACATTCCTTTCATACTGCAGAAAAGGCACTGATGCTTCAACTGCCATGTAGATATTTATTTTTCTGCAATGGCCATGTCTTTGTCTGGCTCCTAACTGTTATCTGGTGTAAGCTGAGCGATGTGTCATAACAGTAGCTGGGTGATGACCAGTTAAGGTCAACAGGCACCACAACTCAGAGCTGTTTAACACTGATAAAGAAGAACACACAAATAAACAAACACACACACACCCACACACACACACCTCCTCAATCCAACATTCTCGCTCCATCCTACTGTTGTTTACGTAGGTCTTAAATGTCCGCTCCTTCGCTTAGTGAACAGCTGACAACCCGTGTGTGCTTGTGTGTGTGTGCTTGTGTTTGTGTGTGTGTGTGTGTGTGTGTGTGTGTGTGCATGTGTGTGTCTGTCTGTTCAGCCCTCTGCATTCAGGTTGTGACCTGCGGAGTGCAGCTGATAATCAACATGTTTGTGTCATAAGAAGGGAGATTACTGCAGGACAATGGAGACAACAAATAGAGCGGTCACATGATCTTACATACTGAATTAACACACACACACAAATACACCCACACAATGAAAACAATGCACAGTGAAGAGAAAGCAATTACATGAGCATCTAAAAAAACTGCCAGGTGTTCAAAAACTAAATCAATAGAGAAAAGCGAAGATATTTGAAAAGATTAATGTAATCATTCAGTTACACACTGTTTTCATGATCTGAATAAATAATGTATTGTAACACAAGTAATAGAGGCACTATACGACTATATATAATATATTGGATTTGCAACTGATTGTTGAATAGTTAGATCAAGTGATGTTTAATTGTAAGCATTCTTTTACATTTTAAGACATCCTTTGTGATGAAGTATTACATGAAAGTTAAAAAAAATCGGTAGACTAGACTGAGTTACATTTTACACACATTTACAATCAGTACACCCTGTCCTGCATGCCCTACTGTAGTACACTGTATTCCTGGGTTTTATAAAAAATAAAAAGCAAAATACTTTCGACAGTTTTACTTTCAACCACCTCACCAAAAATGAAGAAGAAAAGTGTGACACAATGAAGCATGGAGATAAAAAGCAGCAGACAGCAGTTTTCAGAGGGCAGGTGCATGTGTGTAATGCTGTTAATGAGAACAAAACACATCATATGCAAAGCTTTCCTGTGAAAGGGCTGGATTATGGCTTTACTGTGGAGCAGCTATGAATACCTGTAATTACTTAGTTAGCTCATTCTGCATTATTGAACTGTTTTAAGAACACTATAATTCAACATTATTATAATTAATTAATATAAATAGACTAACAATTATTGTTTGAGCAGGTAGACAAAAATACGAATAAACTAGTCTAGAGGAACCGCTCATATATTCTAAATTACACCATAATGCACTATATTTAAAAAATAATCTAATTCAGCAAACTAGGAGACCCATCAGAAACTCATTTTGCACTAAAACCCACAGTTTAGTGTTGTACTCATGTAACTCCAACCTCCTCCCCGCAGGATTTAAAAAGTAGACAGAAAATAAATAGTCTTTGCCCTCTGCCCTATTACATACCTCCTGATGGCTTTAATACACGTGGCATGATGTTACATAATAAATATTAAATCTCTTATTTCTCATATGGGTTCCTGGATAGTATGTGAGTGCAGGAGTGTTAGAGTAACATATCATGTGTGACATACTGTAGTTAGAGTGGGGTTGAGTGCTGACCAGGAGGTTTAAAGAGAAACACCGAAACCCTGTCAACCCTCTTCTCTAGACAACCGTTGTTCTGTTAGAACTGAGGTGGAGAATGAGAAATGCAATGGGAAAAGAGACTTGGAAATGCAAGTCCCAGTGCCCACACTGGTATGCTGAAGAGCTAGAAAGCTGCTTTTATTTGGTTTTGTTTCATGTAAACTGCTTCCCAAAAGGATCAACTGTTTTTGTTTCCTTTGTCCAAACCCTGTGAAGACCACGGCACTAGTGCATCACAGTAATCTCCTTCTGTGCTTGTTATACAGCTGTGATGGGGATAACGTTGCCATGGAAATCAGGTTTTTTTCATGTGTGGGCAGAGAATGAGACTTGAAGTTGGGATACTCAAGACAACGGCCTCTTCTATAGCACACATTGCCAGATAAATAGGAGCTTTCACTGATGCACTACACACTTTAAAAATAAGACTTTAGCAATCTATAAAAAACAGCAAGTGCCTTCAAATCTGAGCTGCACACATAAAAGGTGATTGACCAATGTTAAAGATCCTTTAAGCAGGTTTGATAAGGTCATACTTTGTATGATCTAAGTAGCTCGTTCTTCTTATGTGTGTTGGTGGAGATTTTAAATACCATTGCTCCATTGAGACCATATATAGACTTAAAATGAGCAAACGTGTGTTTGGGGGGTTTTACCTTGGATGTCAAGGTCTTTTCCTCACAGTTTTTGCATCACGATCGTCCAATTACTGCTCCATTCAGGATCCACCCACAATGCCCAAATTTGGATTTACTGGCTTCAGCAACTAGCATCATGCCATGGAGTGGTAATCCCAAAGAATAGGCCTAAAGGAAGACCCTTAAGAAAACTATGGAAATTTCCATGAGCACTACTGGACGTCCATGTTTTTCTATGGTTAATTGTGAAAGCAGGAGGATGGAGCGCATTTGTGCTCCTTTGCCTGTTTACCTTCCTTGGCTTTAAGATGTCTTTACTAACCGCAGCACAACACCGGCCCAGGCACACATTACGAAGCAGCTTAACTGATTTAAGGAGGAGCAGTGCTTCCTGTAATCTCCCAAATCTCCTCTTTTGGGAGCCGGACAAGAAATTTTGGCAGCTGTAGCCAAGAGAGCTCACGGTCGCTGTACAGAGGACAGACAAAATGTCCAGATGATGTTTTTGGATCGGCAGAGACTGTGGAGCATGTTTTCAGTCAACAACTGTAAAAGAAATAAAAAAATTAACTCTCTGCACAGAGTTGTGCCGTTAATATGCAGAGATTTAGGGTCAGCTTTATCCTCTCTATCCTCATGGCTTTATTGATCGACCTATTAGCCTGGCTCAACCACAAGCACCACTTTTGAGATTGAACTGGACAATAGACAATTGGTTTGAACTCTCCTGCACTCAGGCATCAACATGAACATCCCTACACCTGACTGGACAAATGCACAACTGGCTTAATGACTTAACTATTTTTCTTGGTTTTTACCATGGCTTTGAAAACTGCAACCAACTAAAGCACAGCGGGGCAAAGAGTGAAAGATAAGAGCAAAGGAGAAAAAGAAGACGTGAAGGGAAGGACGGAAGGATAGGAGAGTGTGAAGCTAAAAAAAGATTACGATATGGAAAGATGAAGACGAGACACAAAAAATAGGAAGTCTGAAATAGGGTATGATAGTCCATCAGCTCACTCATAATCTGGTTGGGAACCTAGAGGTGAACTCAAAAAGAAATTAAAAATATATAGACACAGATGGCTAAAAGAGGAAAAACACAGAATTCCTCCCCAGGCTTGTTGTGCATTTTTCTGTTTTTGTGGTGACTTTATTGTGCATCAGGCTGTGAAATGATAAGTAAAACTATGTTCTCCAGTAAGACAAACTGGTAGCAGCAATGGTGAGTTGGCTGTACTCTGCAAGCGCCACATTATGTTGTGTGAATCTTTGCAGTTATACCAACAAGTTCCTTTCTGCGCTAACCCACCACACATGACCACCTTATCTGAATGTGATTTTTATCTGATTCTGGATTTGTTTCTCTAAACTCTTGCATGGATACTACAGTACAGTTTTTTGCACACTACTGTGGCATTTAGAAAATATAAATAAACATAAATAGCCTCCACAACCTAAAGGTGCTGCTTCCGATTCTCCCCCTAGGGGGGAGACGCCCTTCTAGAGGCCTTAGTAAGGTCGCATTTGGATCTTACAGGTACTAATATACTACACACAAGGATCTACCATACTTTGTTAGATTCATATAAGCTTGTAGGGTTACAAATAGGTGTCTTTTATTGAAATCCGACTTTGTAAAGTGTACTTATTAACGATCTAGTAAAACGTTACGGCCGCCGCCCGGAAAGGACGCCGAGGTTACGGGGATTATGTAATTACATAAATTTAACAGTAAGTTTAATTTGTTCTTTTCACCTATAACTCTTCCCACAAGGTTTTACTGTATTTCAGTGATTTAAATGAAGTTAATCAACGTTGTGGTTCCGGAGATCCTTTAGGAAACGTCACTTGAGTTATTTTAGAATTTCCTTGTCCGATAATGGGCGCCACGGGGCTAACGGTTAAAAAAAAATGTAGGTGCCCTGCGTCTTAGAAACACACACACTTTAACGTCTTAAAAAGGTTTATTTGTCTCTCAGCAGTGTTTGTGTTGCGATGAAGAGCAGCTGATGAGTGCTGAACCCGCAATATGAATTATGCAGACTGATTTCCTGTATTTCACAATTATACAAGATTTGTTTGTGACCACAAACTGCAAATCAATACAGAGTATCATATCATCAATAAACCAGAATCAATCTGCCCTACATTTGACTTTATTATGCGCATTCTAATGACTTGTTATTGGAGCCATTGGACATTTTGAGTTGAACAGCCAGCACATGTGTTCCTCTTATGAACAAAGACTGGTTAAAACTAACAAAACTACTTGAACCAAAAACAATGTCACCGTAACTAAATTGTGAAAAACTTTTAAGTTAGTTTATTATGTATTATTTGACTATATGTGGCACAAAAGCAGTTTAGATACTTAATATTGGTTAAGGGGTGAATGGCTGGTTCACCCTACACATTGAAATGGAAAAAATCCTATTAGTTCATTGGTCCATACACTACCTCTGTAGTAAAAACATTAAAATCGGACTTTTATCACATTAAAAGTTTTCATGTCACTGTATGTTCTCCCAATAAAATGGCTGACTAAACCAAAGTACTAAACCAAAAAAAAACATGCACAAATACATATGCAAACAGTAATAATTCAAGATGCAGGGAACAGCTGGGCAGTCTTATGTCATGGATGAACTGAAGCGCCCACTTCAGGCAATGAAATGTACTTGGAGTATCCAGAGTGCATAATAATAATTTAAACATTCTACAAGAGGGGGAGAGAGAGAGAGAGAGAGAGAGAGAGAGAGAGAGAGAGAGAGAGAGAGAGAGAGAGAGACATTCTGCAGCTGGCTGAGGTGACTGTATTCCCCCTCTCTGTATATTCTGGTGTGTGTGTGTGTGTGTGTGTGTGTGTGTGTGTGTGTGTGTGTGTGTGTGTGTGTGTGTGTGTGTGCTTAAATTGATCAGTGGGAAGAGCTGGGAGCTTCACATACACACAAACACACACAGCAGATGCAGGGTCACGCGATGTCACTACCCATTGATGATAACACAAGCTGACATAACACTCAATGCCATGTGGCTCAGTGTGTGTGTGTGTGTGTGTGTGTGTGTGTGTGTGTGTGTGGGTGTGTGCTCAGTATCATCCACCCCACCCAACAGGTACTGTGGCATCCCATAATGCTGTTTGTGAACAAGAGCTGTGATGATGTCAGCCTGAGTCACATGACGTAAACAGGAAGTTGATCTTTCAGAACATGTTTTTAAACAATACTATTGATATTCATCCACATTGATCAGCAAACAAGTTGCATTAAATATGATTAGAAACCTCATGAACAAAATTCCAAATTCTCCCATTTGTTTGGTAATGTTCAATTTGTACTCTTATTCTCATGCATTTTGAACTAGTGGCAATAGTGACAGTAAACTGTGTTCATTTATCTTTCATAAAATATCTTATACAATTAACTAGATGATGGGATACACATGTACTGTATTTTTGCCATTAAGCCTATATGCTGAATCTTAACAATTAATCCAAATGATGAAAGCAAAACATGTCATATTTTGTATTGACTTGATAAATCAAGGTTTCCTTCAGCTCCTTATTGTGGAGAGAGAGCTCCTTCGCTGAATCAGCATCCTCCTCTGCTGATGTCAGGAGACATTTGTACCCTTTTTTTTAAAGTTAGCATCTGTGTGGTAAAAGTAAAGCTGAGGCTGATGGGAATGCAATACCGGTATTCATAAAGAATATCTACGACATTTCACAGCAATCCATAATATATATATATATATATATATATATATATATATATATATATATATATATATATATATATATTTCAGACTAATATTGCCATCCATTGAGCGTGGACAATACACACACAATAGTTCACAGCCACTGACGGATCAGACTTCCTATATTCACATCATGGTGATAATCACAGCTCCATTGGGTAAAATGAGGAAAAGTCAACGAGGTTGACTTAATGTGTCCTAATCACCTGCAGGTGTGTGAGCAATAACACAGGAGCAAAGAATCAAGAGCTGAGCTGTGGTCTGAAGTCTGATATTTGCAAGCTCGGCTTGTATTTTCACCTCGATGCGTTCGAGTTGTTGTGATGACAGGGCCTCAGCTCTGCCTCTCGGCCGGTTTCTGTATCTGCCCACCAACTTTCTCAGAGAAACCCAAAGTGTTATGAATATATTTCTGTGGATGTCGGTGTATGCTCGTACGAGAGCGTGTCAGTGTGATTCTGTCAGTGTGCTCGTATCTGTGAGGCCATGTGCATGTGAACGAGTGCATGTAGGTGAATCAGCCAGGCGACCAGAGACAGGCTAATCAGCTCCTATTAGCCTGTGTTCCCATTGGTCTTAATAAGATTAATGAAGGCCAGAGAGGCTGAGGATATTCATGCTGATTGCTCCAGAACACGACCACAGGCTGAACAATAGAGTCACCAGCATCTCCTCCATCACTCCTTGTTCTTACATCTACTGCATCTGTCTTGTACGAGGCTGTCGTGTCAGGAAGTGATGCAAAATCCATTTTATACATGTACCTGTTGTATGTGTTGTTGTAATATATTCTAAACTTATTTAAATATGCTCAATTTCCAAGAATAAAAATTATCATCACACACACACACACACACACACACACACACACACACACACACACACACACACACACAGTCATAGAGTACATCCTGGGCTGTTAACAGAGGAATCAGGTCTCCTTTACTCGACTGTCCATCTCTCGCTCTCTGCGCATATTCATGAGAAAAACTGACGTGGTTATATGGATGAGAGGTTATTTATCTTCACCTCTCCCGTTGCTGCAGGCTAGAGCTGCACATGATGCATACATTTGAAGATTTGAAGATTGGAAGTCATTTTCAAACAAAAACATTTTTGGGGTAGAATACAGTATGTGAAAAATGACAAAACTCTAAATGATCACATGAAATCCTGAAAAAAGTGAATCCTGGTTTTCATATCGGTTGTTAACGTGGTCAGCTCCATAAACAGAAGCTGACCTCTCACTTTCAGAATGTACAGGATTTACAGCATGCAAGAAATTAGAAAACACTGGGAATCATCTGTCTTCCCATTAGGCCTAGACTGCTGGGGGACATCTTAGGATACACTGAGCTCCTCTTCTCCTGTTCTCTTCTTCTTTCGCTCCTCTTCTCCTCTTCTTTCTCTCCTTCTGGATAAATTATTGTCTCTTCAATGCACATTACTAAACTCTACTTTTTTTTCCGGGAGTCTCTGTGCTTCCTCGCCTCAAGTTTCCAGGGATCGTAGCTGCTGGAACCGGTCCTGCCTCCTGCCTCTTATACCTCCTACCTCCTGCCATGGCGGCCCTACTTGTGATGTTGGGCTATATAAAATAAACTGAATTGAATTGAATTGGCTGCTACCTGTATTGTTTTACTAAAGCGCCTGAGAAAAAGTTTCCAAAGCTGTAAACTGCATAACGTTGGAGTCCATTTGGGTTGATTTTGAATCCACACGTATCCTGTTTCCACTTCCTACCTGCTACCTACCACTTGTTACCTGCTACCTACCACTTGTTACCTGCTACCTACCACTTGGTACCTGCTACCTACCTGAAAAAAGGAGGACTGTTAATAAACATACTTTGTCCTGAAGCACTCATATAACAAGGGAAGAGAAACACCGAGACTTGATTTATATTGTCAGCTTCCCACTTCTCTTCAGCATGTCTCCCCCCCCCCCCCCCCTCTCTCTCTTCATATCCCTCTCATCTTCGGATGTAGAGTCCTGTCCAATGATATCATGTTGGATGTAGATGGCATAATATATCAGCACAGAGGAGAACACTGTAATTGCTAAGTGCTAATTATTAACCCGATAAGTCTTTTACAACCAAAAGTCAGAGAAGCAAGCGGCATGAAAAGTTCAACCTAAAGAGAAATGTGGTCAAAGAAAGGTGACAGGCGTATTGACAGAAATAAACTTATTACTGACCAAAGACAGGCCACTTCAAAATTGAAGTAGCCTTTTTGTTTACAGTACAATCTGGTTGTTTGCTGCTGGGAAAAGAGTGTTCCTTATTAAAGGAAGTTGTAAAATACCCATTTTATCTATTGCAGATTGTGACATCCCACCTAAATTAGACACTGTTGTTTTGAAAAAAACAAGGCGGACATACGCTGTAGCAATGGTGCCTTTATGCAAGGACCTCACAAGGAATGAGATTAAAACATATTTAATTTAACAATATTTGCTGTATAATTAAATGATGATGCTTAACATTTGGTTAATTTGATATTAATGAATTACTTGTGACCCGATAGTGCAGCCTATTTTTATATGTATCTTATCTATATCTTAAAGGCGTGTGGTTTCACCCCATTATTAAACGTTACAATTACATTTTCACTTTTTATACCGGTCCTTTGCTGATGTTTGCAGGTTATTAATTAAAAATACTGATCTTCTCATTTTGCCACTATGGCTCTTGACTTGACTTTTTATTGACGTATTTTCTTATATTGGGAAATGTCTTATTCTGTTTACTGATTAGGATGTGATCCCACAAATGATGTGCAAAGCTGTCAGATGCAACTCTGTTGTTGTGGCAGAGCACTACAGTCCTGATATGTTTCTTAATAGGACTCCTTTGACTGCGTTATCATCATGCACATACTAACTGCTATAACGATGATCATCGTCCAGCACTGATCTTTTCTATCTCTTCTAGCTCTGTGGCAGCATCAGTCCAGACAGTGTTATTGATGGTTCGGCCTCTGTGCCTTCCTGTTCTCTCTACTGGTTTTCCAATCATGACCATATAGGTAGTGTCTATTTTTAGTTGTGGATATTCATAATCCAGATGTCAAAACAGTGAGCATGGCCAAAGCAGCCAACGTCGTTACTGGCTGACCACCAAGAGCTACTTACTAATCCAGAGTTGGTATTAAGACTTTATGGCCTCGCTATAGAAAGTAAACAGTCATGTGTAGCGTGACATGTCTTCATCAGTCCGTAAGTAAGTGATGACACACACACACACACACACACACATTACTGCTGCTGATCAGAGAGAAAGAAGAAAGTTCATCTCCTCTCTTTTTTTACTTCTCCCTTTTATTTATTCATCCCTCCTCTGCTGCTCTAGTTCACCTATCCTTCTCTTCTCCTCTTTAAGTCTTCCCTCTCTTGTCCTGTCCTTGTTCTCCTCTCTCATCTGTTCGTCACCTACGATCTTAACCTTTCCACTTCTCCCTCCTTATGTCATCCTCTTGTTTTCTTCCCCTTATTATCTCCTTGCACTCCTCTGCCCTCTCTTGTGCTCTCTGCTCTTTTCTCCAATTCTTGTCCCACTCTTTCTCCTCTCTACCTTTTCTCTCTCCTGTTGAGAGCCTTCTCGTCCGATACTCCACAAGTCTCTATGGTCACAGTTGTCACGGCAGCAGGCTGGGCTGTATGTAAAATGAGGTGAGGGAGCAGCACGATGAATATGAACACCGAGCGGTAAGATGCACATGCGGGACATGGACGGCAACTTTAGCACGAGTATCCTCACAACACACATTTGCTTTCTCACAAAATAGTATTTCATTTCAGAGTTAAAAGGTGAGGCATTTTTTGTAATCACCGGTCATGATAAATAACTGTTAGCTTAAGCAATATGCAAGATAGCCTGTTGTTTCTTTTTCCCTCCGAGCCAAAGTCCTGTTATTTCATCCCTATTTTTATTTATACACTATAAATACATTCAAGTGTTTTATTTCACATGGCTACAACTGGAGGTGTTATGCTCTTGTATAAATGTAATTCCCTTTTATACATTAAAGAGTTACTTTCAGCGTTACTTTCATCCCCTTTAAACACAGGACTATTCCTAACATGACAAATCCTGTGGGAATCTTTCCTCAGAGGACACTTATCGTCGACCTGAACAAGTTTAAACAATGAACAGCAGCGCTCACATGCTGCCAACAGTAGAGGACCTGTTGGACCCGGGAATCTGGGAATTAAATGGTTGTCCCTCTAATCTTTATATTACAACATAAAGGAGCAGTTACATCCCAATGATCCTGGTAACCATACATAAATAAATAAGGATTTTTATAATCTGAATACTCCTCCAATGAATCGCCACCTTAACGTGGTGGAGGAGTTTGAGTGGCTCAGTGATCCTGGGAGCTATGTTGTCCGGGGCGTCAGCCCCTAGTAGGGTCTCCCAAGGCAAACAGGTCTCGGGGGAGAGCCCAGACTAAGAGCGGTTCAAAAAACCCTGATGAATAGCAGCCCACGGTCTGAAGTTACCTCGCCCGGACAAGGGAAACCGGGGCACCCTCCCGGAGCCAGACCCAGGAGGGGAGCTCGTCGGCGAGCGTCTGGTGGCCGGGCTTTCGCCCATGGGGCCCGGTCGGGCTCAGCCCGAAGAAACAACATGGACCAGCAGTCACCCCGTGGACCCACCACCCGCGGGGAGAATTATCGGGGTCGGGTGCTATGCAGACCGGGCGGCGGGC
The DNA here is from genome assembly GCF_910589615.1 of Taurulus bubalis. NCBI lineage: Eukaryota > Metazoa > Chordata > Actinopteri > Perciformes > Cottidae > Taurulus > Taurulus bubalis. The sequence goes on along the minus strand of NC_136599.1, from coordinate 19,020,228 downwards.
CAGGCAGGAGACCTGGGCGAGTCGATCGCCGGCAGCATAGACTAGCTCTAGGGACGTGGAACGTCACCTCGCTAGCGGGGAAAGAGCCGGAGCTGGTGCAGGAGGTGGAGCGGTACCAGCTAGATTTAGTTAGGCTCACCTCCACGCACAGCATGGGCTCTGGAACCAAGCTCCTGGAGAAGGGTTGGACTTTGTCCTTTTCTGGAGTTGCCCAGGGTGAGAGGCGCCGGGCGGGAGTGGGGATACTCACCAGTCCCCGGCTGACCGCCGCTATGTTGGAGTTTTCCCCGGAGAACGAGAGGGTCGCCTCCCTGCGCCTACGGGTTGCAGGGAGTAAAGCTCTGACTGTTGTTTGTGCTTATGCACCGAACAGCAGTTCAGAGTATCCGGCCTTCTTGGAGTCGGTGGGAGGGGTCCTGGAAAGGGCGCCGCCTGCCGACTCCATAGTTCTCCTGGGAGACTTCAACACTCACGTGGGCAATGACAGAGAAACCTGGCGGGGCGTGATTGGGAGGAACGGCTTGCCCGATCTGAACCCGAATGGTGTTTTGTTGTTGGACTTCTGTGCTAGCCACAGTTTGTCCATAACGAACACTATGTTCGAGCATAAGGTGGCTCATAAGTGTACCTGGTACCAGAACACCTTAGGCCGGAGATCAATGATCGACTTTGTAGTCGTATCATCTGATCTGCGGCCGTATGTCTTGGACACTCGGGTGAAGAGAGGAGCAGAGCTGTCAACTGATCACCACCTGGTGGTGAGTTGGATCAGATGGCGGGGGAGTCGGCTAGAAAGACCTGGCAAGCCCAAACGTGTAGTAAGGGTGAACTGGGAACGTCTGGCGGAGGATCCTGTCCAGGAGGTCTTCAACTCCCACCTCCGGAAGAACTTCTCACAAATCCCGAGGGAGGCTGGGGACATGGAACCCGAGTGGACCATGTTCAAAGCCTCTATTGTGGACGCGGCTGCTCGGAGCTGTGGCCGGAAGGTCATCGGTGCCTGTCGTGGCGGCAACCCGAGAACCCGGTGGTGGACACCGGGGGTGAGGGAAGCCGTCAAACTGAAGAAGGAGGCCTTTCGGGCCTGGCTGGTCCAGGGGTCTCCTGAAGCAGCTGACGGGTACCGGCAGGCCAGAAGGGCTGCAGCTGCGATGGTTGCGGATGCTAAAACTCGGGCATGGGAGGAGTTCGGGGAGGCCATGGAGAAGGACTTTCGGTTGGCCTCAAGGAAGTTCTGGCAAACCATCCGACGGCTCAGGAAGGGAAAGCAGGGGCTACCCCAGGCTGTTCTCAGCAGGGGGGGGGGAACTGCTGACCCGGACTGGGGACATCGTCAGGCGGTGGAAAGAGCACTTTGAGGAACTCCTAAACCCGGCCAACATGTCCCCCGGAGAGGGGGCAGCGCCGGAAGACTTTGGGGTGGTTTCTCCCATATCCCTGGCAGAGGTTGCTAAGGTAGTCAAAAAGCTCCTTGGTGGCAAGGCGCCAGGGGTGGACGAGATCCGCCCTGAGATGCTGAAAGCGCTGGACATTGTTGGGCTGTCTTGGTTGACACGCCTTTTCAGTGTCGCATGGGGGTCGGGAACAGTGCCCATGGACTGGCAGACCGGGGTGGTGGTTCCCATCTTCAAGAAGGGGGACCGGAGAGTGTGCTCAAACTATCGTGGCATCACACTGCTCAGCCTCCCGGGAAAAGCTTATGCCAGGGTGCTGGAAAGGAGGCTCCGACCGCTTGTCGAACCTCAGATTCAAGACGAGCAGTGCGGATTCCGTCCCGGTCGTGGAACAGTGGACCAGCTCTTTACCCTTGCAAGACTACTGGAGGGGTCCTGGGAGTTTGCCCAACCAGTCTACATGTGCTTTGTGGACTTGGAGAAGGCTTTCGACCGGGTCCCTCGGGGGTTTTTGTGGGGGGTGCTGCGGGAGTATGGGGTGCCGGACCCGTTGGCACGGGCTATCCGGTCTCTGTACGCCTACAGTAGGAGCTGTGTCCGTATCCTCGGTAGTAAGTCAGACACGTTCCCGGTGGGTGTTGGCCTCCGCCAGGGCTGCCCTTTATCACCGGTCCTGTTCGTGACCTTCATGGACAGGATATCTAGGCGCAGCCAGGGGGCGGAGAGGATCCGGTTCGGGAGTCTCGGGATCGCCTCTCTGCTGTTCGCGGATGATGTGGTCCTGTTTGCCTCCTCGGACTGTGAACTCCAGCATTCACTGGGGCGTTTTGCAGCCGAGTGTGAAGCGGCAGGGATGAGAGTTAGCGCCTCCAAATCTGAGGCCATGGTGCTCTGCCGGAAACCGGTGGATTGCTCCCTCCAGGTGGGGACAAACTGCCTACCCCAAGCGAAGGAGTTCAAGTATCTCGGGGTCTTGTTCACGAGTGAGGGTAAGGTGGAGCGGGAGATCGACAGACGGATTGCTGCGGCTGCAGCAGTAAAACAGGCGCTGTACCGGTCCGTCCTGGTGAAGAGGGAGCTGAGCCGGAAGGCAAAGCTCTCCATTTACTGGTCGGTCTGCGTTCCAACCCTCACCTATGGTCACGAACTCGGGCATCTAGTCAGGATGCCTCCTGGACGCCTCCCATTAGAGGTTTTCCAGGCACGCCCAACTGGTAGGAGACCCCGGGGAAGACCGAGGACACGCTGGAGGGATTATATCTCCCGGCTGGCCTTGGAACGCCTCGGGATCCCCCAGAATGAGCTGGAAAGTGTTGCGGGTGAGAGGGAAGCCTGGGTCGGCCTGCTGAACCTGCTGCCACCGCGACCCGACCCCGGATAAGCGGCTGATAATGGATGGATGGATGGATGGATGGATGGATAATCTGAACAACATCCATATAACATCATGTTGCAACTTGTTGGTGACTAAACAATAAAAGCCTTTCGAACATAAAGGTATGGCGTAAAACTAAACCCCAAGCAGCAGCAACTCAGATGTTATACAAGAGCCACAACATTACAAAAGGATGATCATGGCGAGTCTTTCTCTGTAGTTGCCTGCATGACCACACAGGTTGAGCCCTGCAGGTAACGGACGTAGAGATGGACTGAAGGACGAAAACGGTCCTACTGGAGGTCAAGGGTCGGCCTATAGTGGTATAATGGGTCTGCAATATTTTAGGGCCAAGTTGATGTTGCAGTGAAAATATAAATGCCACAGCTGAGAATACAGTAATAATGATAGAGGAGATACTCTTTCATTTGAAAGGACAGCGATTTCAAATGTCAAAATATATTAAAAGTAATTTAATTATAAATATATATGTAAAGTCAATTTTGAATACAGTTGTATTTGCACTGTCGGCTCTGTGAAGAATCTGCAGGCCAGCTGTACTTTGATAGAACAGTAAAATATTTTCCATTTTAATTCATATTTCAAATGCAAATAGTTTCAGTTTCACTTTGAATATTAGTTCTTGAGTTGCAGAGCCAAACATCCTGCTGTCAAGAAGAAAACTGTTGCAAGCGACAGAGAGACTGCTTTGCTGTAACAGATAAGCTCCTCATCATCATTTCCTGGTCATTCAATCTACTGCCACTTCCATTATTCATTTTGAACAGTTTGAATAATATACATTCATCATTTGAAACAAAGAACTGTAACAAAAATGTCCGCTGGTGCCACACAAATTACATTTTCAAAGGATGATTAATGACAAAAATAATGACGATGATTAATTCTGAATATAAAAAACAATACACTTTCGACTTATTGAATGATGAAAAGTTATGAAAACAGATATCTAGATTTTTTTTACTTCATTCAATATTTGATGCTATTTCTAAACAACTGGAGAAATCAGACTTATAACTATTACTATATTATAAAAATGTGTTTTCATTTTCCTTGTTCACATCAAACACAACAGCTGGCCTTGTCCGTCAAAGACAGGTTCATGTGGAGTGCGGTAACCTTCACTAACCTGAGCCTCACTTTGTGCTTGAACATGTAATAAGCAAATATAATTGGCTCTTTGCAACTAGCCTTTTATTGAAATTCAATCAATGAGCTTCTCACCAGACAGCGATTTGGGTTAAGTCCAGCAGAATGCTGTGTTTTGAGTCCTTCAGTCTGGGGCACAAGGCTTAACACTGCATTCATTAAGGGTGCTCTGTGTCTAATGTCTGAACAAAATGTGGTTTTGGAATGTGTGTGTGTGTGTGTGTGTGTGTGTGTGTGTGTGTGTGTGTGTGTGTGTGTGTGTGCGCGCGTGTGTGTGTGTGTGTGTGTGTGTGTGAGAGAGAGAGAGAGAGAGAGAGACAGAGCGTAACTGAGAGAAAGAGTGAGAGTGTGTATATGTGTGTGTGCAAGTGTGTGTTTATGTGTTTGTGTTCCACATTCCCTGCAGTGTTTGTGGTCCCTGGGCCTTTGGGTGCTAAGCAGTCTGTCCAACAGGCTTCCTTACATCTGGGCATCTGTCACCCGGCGGCCTAAAAACCTTTAAAGCCCCTGGGCTCCATTTAAAACACACAAACACTTGCATAACGCTCAGACACACCCACGCGTTCGTTTCCTGGTTTATATATATATTTTTTTTTTTAAGTAATACCATTTTTTACCATTTTTGGTCAAACGTCAGAAATGCATTTTCTGAGGCGCATTTGGCTCTCAACCACTGAAACAAATATATAATTCCTCTTCAATGAGAGTTTGAATTTAGCAGACTATATATTTGTGAGCATGGTTTCTGTCATTATACAGAAATTATATATTTAATACATGATAATGATGAAGAGGAGGGACAGCTCAGAGAAGGAAGGACATGACTCACAATAAATGGGACTGCACTCTCTTACAGCTGTATGATCACAGATGTCCCGAGGCAAATTTAACGGTGACACATATACACGCAGATATAAACAAAACTAACAACTGCGCAAAGATCACACAAAAATTATATATTTGTTTTCATGTGTTAGCCTGAAACTATGATACAGTTTTATTAATGATATATAAATAGACTTTTTGCACAGCGGGCCTTTTGACACGTTTCTTACAAAACAATTCAACAAAAATTATTCAAATTCATAGAATGTGGGAATTATTTACTGTTTTCTCATTTGTTATTGGTCCTACACACTTCAGGACTAACACACACACACACACACACACACACACACACACACACACACACACACACACACACACACACACACCCATACACACACACACACACACACACACACACACTCACACACACACAGATCTGACAGTGGAAAGTGAGTGAGCTTCAACAGACTGTAAACCAACAGGGTAAATGAAGCTTTAAGAATATTAACAGTGGTGTTCTTCACACTGTCCCACCCACTCTCCATCCCTTTATCTATCCATCCCTTTATCTCTTCATCCCTTTATCTCTCCATCCATCCATCCATCCTGCCATCAGTGCGTCAACACTGCAGGTTTCTGCCAATCTGGCAAATCAAGGCGTGAGCTCAACCTTCCAAAGTCTCCGACAGATAAGCTTAGATTTATAGAAATATCATCAAGTGTTGAGTTTTTGTGCGTATACGATCCCATCTTTATCCACTCAAATCCCCTAGTGTCATTTTAATTCAGTGAAATCTTTATGAACTAATTTTAGGACTTGTTCTATTTGTGTTGAAGGCGAGTGTGTGGGCAGCATTGACGCTTGTTATCTGATCACAGTGTGGAAAAAGCAGCCTGCTGTTCCATTCTCTTCACTTTATGGGAACAAGTAATGGAACACCAAGTGCTATTGGGTGTTCATAGAAAAACAATGTGAGGACCTGATTAAAAGGTTTATCAGCCGGTGAGTTCTCTCATTCTGACTTTGGCCTGCGCTGGATGGACAATAAGATGTTTAAGAAAAGGCCTCTCTCTCAGTGTATGTTGTGTTACACCAAAAATGTAATTGTGTCAACTTTTTACATGACATAGTATTTCATTTGATTTCTATTATACAGGCTTCATAGACTTATATTAACACAAGTGTGTCTATGTAAACTGCATTACATTATATGCAGTACTTTATTATGTCATTGTCATGTATATTTTGCTTTATACCTATATACTAAATAGTTCAAACAATATGCCTGCTCGAGTTGCACGACTGGACTTTGCACATTTCACTTGTGAAGTAAATTATTGTATTTTATATATAGTCTATTTTGATATCACCTCTCTATTTTCATGACTCTCTTATTGCATTTTGAGTTATTGCATTATTTAATTAAATGTGAAAATGTGTGAAAACCTCCAACAGTAACAGATTATTTCCACGTGGCAATTCTAATCTTTTATGGGTTGAGGAAGCTCATGAAAATTCTCTCAAAGGCTTTTTGATCTTTCTTACCCCCAAAAGTTGAAGGTGTGACAAATATAATGTCTACTGACTGTTAAAAGTCCTGACAGAGGTTGTAAAAATGTTGCAATCTTCATGACAATCTGAACAAGAGGCAACAGGCAGTGACTTGATCAGAAGGAAAAGCATCTTTACACACCACCGTGTGATTTCCTCTCCTGACTGTCACCACCAACTGACCCACACAGCATTGGACCAACATGGACGAATATGTATATATATATATAACAACCCGCACTGGGAGGGGAACGCAATAATCGTCTTTGAATCATTCGCTGAAACACTGACCACAAGATGTGCTGGGAATTTATTTATTGATTTTAATACCTTTATAACAGGAATGGCGAGACGTGTTTATTTTTATGAGTTCTGTGATTCACAGGCGAGACTCGGCTGTCTTCACTGAAACCCAGAACAATCTTTTATTAAAAAACAATCTCAGTATTCAAACACAGCATCCATGTTTTCCTGTGGCTGGCTGTTAATGAGAGGGCTTCACCTCACATACTGCACGCTCACATCAAGACACCTATCCCTCCTCACACCCACACGCATACATTATACACATGAATATGGAGTCACGCAGACAGACTGAAGACAGAAATGATTACGAAATGAAACGAGTTGGAGGTCAATGCACGTGTTTATTGTATGTTTGACTGTGTATGTTTGTGTCAAAATACTGCCCTAAAGGCTGACATCTTGCTAGGTCAACAACCAGCCACACGCTGCTGTCGCCCGATCACCAATACAATTAATTGACCTCTTTCTTTCTCTCTCTCTCTCTCTATCTCTCTCTCTCTCTCTCTCTCCCTCTTTCTCTTTCGTTTTAGATGCTTTAGGATGACAGCTGATACCCGGTGCTGTTCAAAATATTACTGAAATCAGCATCACAATCAAATATTTCTTCCAATATGTGTCACATTGTGGCGAACATCAGCAGAACCACATAAAATATTAAAACAGTTGTTTTGTAAAAATGTGTTATATATGATTTCACTGAAAGTCCCTTCCTCTTTAAACCTGTAATCCCTGACTGAGAGGGGAAATGAGGCAACATGGCATTCTGTTCCAGAATCACACACAAACATAAAAACACACAACATACATGATTGCGACACATGCACAGATACACAAGTGTGTGCAGACTGTGTGGAAGCTCTAGATAAAAACACAAATAGGCATATGTTTAAATTCACACACGCTCATTTACACACACAAACACACAGCAGTTTGTACATATGCATCATCCTCTGAGGTCACAAACATATAGTCTGTGCTTTGACTGGCTGCTACACAACATATGTGTACACACACACACTGTTGAGTTAATTATTATTATTTAGTCGAATTATGTTACTTTGCCATGTGGTCTGGCTGGCTGACCAGAATGCCCTGAGAGGTCAGTACAAGATGGCCAAAGTGGTCAGTGTCAACACTAATAGGGAAGACATCGTAAGGGATGTCCAAGTGAGAACCTTTCCCAGCTACCCCATCTCGGTCACAAATCCAAACAAAGGGGAGAAAACAAAAACAAACAAGGAAGGAACCAAGAGGCTCTTAACAAAAATCCCTGCAACAATTCTGCATAGGGATGTCAGACGCCTAGTCATCCTATTACCCATTGAAGAACAACCAGAGAATTGAAAGACTGGCATGACCTCCCTGGGTTTAAAAAACCAGGAGCTCAAGTGGGAGGTGTTGAGTTAATTATTATTATTTAGTCGAATTATGTTACTTTGCCAGAAGAAAAAGAAAAGGAAAAAGAGAAAAGACTGCAAGTCCCAGAATGCACCGCCAGTAGGCCAGTGCAGGCTGCTGATCGCCCAATTGAAAACACCTGCAAAGGGAAGCTCTCAGAGCAAACATTTTCAGCTGAGACAGAGGAGCAGGATTCGTCAGCAGGTCCGGATCGTGAGCCGGAGTCTGGGACGTCATCGGTGTGCGACGAATCAAGTTTGTGGAAAATCGGTGGACTTCGAGAGGAGAGCAGAGTTTTGTGGTTCAGCAGCAACTGTACCGTGAATGCAGATAATATGGGTGACAGTTCAGATGGCGAGAGAGATGGAATGCAATGGCAAGAAGCTAACAGAAAGAGGAGAGATTGGAGCGATAGTTCTGGTCACTCCGGAAATGAGTTCGGCAAGGGGAGTAAAAAAGCGAAGGCTAATGGAGCAAGTGTGAGGAAAGAGGATGAAACAGCGGAATGGAAAGTGGGAGTTGCGTTCAAAAATGAAGGGGCTCACTATCATCCGTTAAAACTGACCAAAGCTATTGAAAAGGAAATAGGGAAGATTAAGTTTGCCAAGTTTTTAAGCAACAGGCAACTGTTGGTCTTTGCTACAGATCAAAGGCAAAGGGAGAAGATCCTCAAAGCGGAATCATTGAACGGAGAAAGGATCAGCAGTCATATTCCAGGGAGTGCTGCTAAACTGAGGGGTGTTATTCAGGATGTGCCACTGTCAATAGATGAGATTATCCAGGAAGTGAAAGGAGGAAAGGTAGTGAAAGCTTCTAGACTGCAAATAAATCGAGATGGTAAGAAAACTGATAGCCTATCAGTGCTGATGGAGTTTGAAAAGGTCCTAGCCAAGAAAATAAGAATAGGATATATGAGCTATGATGTTAGAGAGTTTATTCCAGCTCCCTTAAGATGCTTCAAGTGCCAAAGAATGGGACATACGGCAGGGCAATGTAAGGGGAAGCAGAGATGTGCAAGATGTGGAGGCGAGCATGAATACGGAAAATGTGGCCAAAATGTAAAAATTAAATGCTGTAACTGTGGAGGTGAACACAGTGCTGCTTTTGGAGGATGCCCAATTCAAATGCAAGCAAAGGAAGTGCAGAAATATAAAATACTCAATCAGGTGTCCTATGCGGAAGCAGTTAAAAAGGTGAAGGAAAATGGAAAAGTTACACCCAGGGAAACAATCATGAAGGAAGCGGGAAAAAGACAACCCCTTGTGGACCTTCCCCCTGCTCCGAATCAGAGTCAAATAGAGTTGAATTCATGCATAACAGAGATAAATGAGGACACGCTAATTGTTGACAAAATGTGCTTTGTGGCCTTCATCTGTAAAACTATGAACTTGGCAATTCAACAAAAGAAAAAAAGTGATAGAATTAAGACCATTGTAGAGGCAGCTATAGAGATTCTGGGGATCAAAGAAGCGAAGGCAGATTTGATTCATAAAATGTTAAATCCTCCCAACTACGATGTTCGGAGTGATTAACCTCCTAATGGTGTTGCATATCCTACAATGGAATGCCAGAAGTTTAATAGCAAATGGGCAAGAGTTCAAGAAGGTGGTGGCTGATCTGAAAGATAGGCCAGATGTTATTTACATTCAAGAAACTTGGCTAAAGCCACAATTGGACTTTGTAATTCCAGGGTACAGCTCTGTCAGATGTGATAGAACTGGGAAACAAGGTGGGGGGGGGGGTGTAACATTTATTAAGGAGGCACTAGCATTTAGGAAGATTAATGTTCCAGAGCAGTATGAATGTGTTATGATAGAAGTATGCAGTCCCAGAGGAGAGATCAAGGTGGTGAACTTTTATAATCCTTATAAAAAGCTGTCTTTGGAAATGTTTCATGAGATATCAGGAAATGCTGGGAAAAGAGAAATTTGGTGTGGAGATTTTAATGCTCATAATACACTGTGGGGAAGTGAGTGCACAGATTTCAACGGAAGGGTAGTTGAAGAATTTATAGAGGAAAGAGCATTAATTTGTCTTAATGATGGAAGAGGCACTAGAGTAGATGTTACTCAAAATTTAGTATCCTGTTTAGATCTCACCTTAGTCTCAGGAAATATGAGTAATTTGTGTGAATGGAATATAATGAATGACTCTAACATAGGGAGTGATCATTACCCAATATTATGCTCATTAAATTGTAGTATCTTTACACAGAAGAGTAATTCAACAGAAAGATGGTGTTTTCCTAAAGCTAATTGGGGAATATTTAAAGAATGTTGTAGGAAGGCATGTGAAGATATAACTATTTAAGGGGATGTGGACAGCTGCGCGGGAGTAGTGACCTCCATGATTATTGGTGCTGTATCAATATGCATTCCTAAGAGTAAGGGGAATGGGAAAAAGAAAATGGTCCCATTGTGGAATGAGGAATGTAAAAATGCCATTAAAGAAAGAAATTGCGCCTTCAGAAAGGCAAGAAGCCTCCTGACTCAACATAATTTGATCGACTATCAAAGAAAGAGAGCGATAGTTCGGAAAGTAATTAAGTCAGCCAAGAGGAATGCCTGGAGGAAATTCTGCTCATCTATTGGAAGAGAAATACAGGTGCGTGATGTTTGGGCAATGATCAATAAAATGAGTGGGAAAAGGAAATCAGGTATAATCCCAGTTTTGATAGACGGAGAATATCGGGCAATTACAAATAAGGAGAACGCTGAGTTATTGGGGAAGAAGTTTGCAAATGTTCACAGTGGAAGTCATTTATATGAGATGCACAGACAGAGAAAAGAAGAAATGTTAGCAGTACATACAGACGTTAAAAAGAAAAAGGGCAGTGAGGGCACTCCCCTTGATATGGAGTTTACAATACAAGAGCTGAAAACAGCAATAGAGGGAAGTGGGGATTCTGCACCAGGACAAGACCAATTATGCTATGCTATGTTTAAACAATTACCAGAGGAAGCCTTCGAAATGGTGCGTAAACTGTTTAATATGATTTGGAGGGAATGTGTAATGCCAAGCAGCTGGAAGAGTGCTTTGATTCTACCTTTTGGCAAACCTGGTAAAGACCTAGCTAATGCTGGCAATTACAGACCAATAGCGCTGACGTCGCACTTGTGCAAGTGGATGGAAAAGATCATCACGCGCAGATTAACTTACTTCTTAGAGCACAGGGGCTTGCTTAATAAATCGCAGAATGGGTTTTATAAAGGTAGATCAACAACTGACGCTTTAATAAAAGTTAGCAATGAGGCAAAGAAAGCAATAAGTATGAAGGAGGTTATGGCAATAGTTTATTTTGATATAGAGAAAGCATACGACTCCATGTGGAGAGAGGGCCTGTTGATTAAAATGAATAAATTGGGTATTGGTGGAAGGATGTACAACTGGGTATTAGATTTTTTGTCTAGCAGGGTATTCAAAGTAAAAGTTGGAGATGCTGTGTCAGATGAATTTAGTATTGTAAATGGGATCCCACAAGGGAGTGCCATTAGCCCTATTCTATTTAATATTATGATTAATGACATATTTTTGGATATTGGAAGAGATATGGGCTCCCTGCTGTATGCTGATGATGGGGCGGTATGGAAAAGAGGAAAGAATATTGGGTATGTGAGCAGTAGCATGCAAAAAGCTATAGATAAGGTTGAAAAGTGGTCGTATGACTGGGGATTTAAAATGTCAGTGGATAAGTCGTGCTACATGCTATTCACCAGGAAAAGAAATGTAGTCAATTGGAATCTTAAATTATATGGACGAGGTATGGAGAGGGTAGCAGAGTTTAAATACTTAGGCTTGTGGTTTGATGGGAAATGTTTGTGGAGAACTCATATTAAGCCCATTGAAACTAAATGCAGAAAGGTGATCAATGTTATGAAAGCAGTTTCTGGGCATGAATGGGGTGCAGATAAACAGTCACTACTGGATATATATAGGGCCATTATAAGATCAAGTATAGATTATGGGTGCATGGTGTATGGAGCAGCTGCTAAAAGCACACTAGAAATATTATATAGAATTCAGTCCAGAGCTCTCAGATTATGCACGGGTGCAATTAAGTCCACACCAAACATCGCACTTCTGGTGGAAGCGGACGAACTGCCATTAAAATTAAGACGGGCCAAGCTAGCATTGGCATATTGGGTGAAGCTTAAGGGTTCGGGAGAGGAACTTCCTGCAGTCAATGTGCTGCAGGAATGTTGGGAATACACACACAATAAAGGGAAAAGGTTTGGGTGGAGCATTAACTCAGTAGCCAATGAATTCGGATTAAATAAGTATGACTATGGTCCCAGTGTGATGTGGGGAAATGTTCCTCCGTGGATTTTACCAGCCAACAAGGTGGACTTATCACTCATAGAGCAAAGGAAAAAATGGGTGGGGAAAAACTGTGACATTGGACAGCAGACACAAGAATACATGAACAACACATATTATAACTATCTGCAAATATACACCGATGGGTCGAAAGACAATGGGAATGGTCACGTGAAAGAATTAATGACAGACAGTCTGTCTTCACGGCGGAAGTTACTGCTATAATCCTGGGGCTGCAATGGGTGGAAGAGGTCAGGCCGGAGAGAGTGGTTATCTGCTCAGACTCTGCAGCAGCATTAAACAGCATTAAGTCCAAACGATCTATTCGAGAGGACTTAGTGCTGGAAATATCTATGATAATGCTGAGACTCCAAAGGCTGGGTACTAGTGTGCATTTTTGCTGGGTTCCTGCTCATATAGGTGTGGAGGGAAATGAGAGAGCGGACAGGATCGCTAAGAAAGCCCTTAAACTTAAAAAGGAGGAAATCCTGAGTATTCCGTTTGGAAAAGGGGACGCGAAAGCTGTTATTAGAGAGGCAGTGAGGGAATTATGGCAGAGGGAGTGGGACAACAACTGCAAAGGAAGACACTATCACAATATACAAAAATCCATTCATGTTAAGTTTTTCAAAGGGAAGTGTCGGAGAGAGGAGGTAATCATATCAAGGCTAAGATTGGGACACACAGGACTGAATGCAACTCTGTTTTTAATGGCAAAAGTGGGAACAGATAAGTGTATTTTTCGTAATGAGACTGAGGATGTGGAGCATATTATCATGAAGTGCCGTAAATACAACTATGAAAGGAAACTTTTGAAGGCAAAAATTTCTCAGCTGGGATGGAGGTGGAGTCTGGAGGGAGTTCTGGCAGCGAACCAGGTGGGTCATGAGGGTCATGAGGGTTATAGGGCTTTGTGCGATTTGCCAAAGATACAGGACTAGGACGCAGGATTTAGGTATAGGTTTGTTTGGGTATTAAGTAGATTGGCTGTTAATGGGTAGTGTTTTGGTTTGTTGCTTTGAGGTGCTTTGTTGTTGTTTTGTTTGTTTTGTTTCTATTTGCTTTGTTGGTTTGGTTTATTCATTTATTTATTTTGTTTTGTTTCTTTGTTAGTTAGAACAGTTAGTCCTGAATCTGCACACTCCGGTACAGTAGGTGGCGGTATGCACCTAGGCAAATTGGTTACGATCCGCCAGTCAAATTTATAGAAGAAGAAGCTGAGACAGAAGGAATGAGTCAACTAATGGTACAGCCAAAGAAGCCACTGGTACCGTAGCTATTATTTATTCATTTGTTGGCGAAAATTGTTTAAAGTTTCTTTTACATTCTGATTGTATAACTTTTTGCTTTTTTGTGTTCGAAGGTTTTCAACCTTGATGGATCAACCAGCCAACAATTGGAAAAAAAAACCCAATAAAAGATTGAGCTGTGTTTGAACAGAGTTGTCCCGTGCGTCCTTTGGGATCATGTACCAGGTCATTGCAAGTTGGACCAAGAGTTGACCGGGAATACATGGGAATATGAAGCCGTGCTAGCTGTGGAGGAACGGGAAGATGCGCTCAGAGACCTCTTTCTCGCAGCACAGGAAGGTACAACTTTTCCAGAGACAACTCTAAGCAGATTAGCAGTGTACAAAGACTTTGACTCTGGACTTCTTGTCTGTGGAGGGAGGATTCAGATGTTTGATGATGACAAGACTGCAGTGCCAGTTTTGCCATATGAAGCATGGGTGTTTACATTATTGGCACGAGAAGCCCATAACTCAAACCACGAGTGAGGTGCGGGTACCCTTCTCAGAATGAGGAAAAAAGCCTGGGTGATAAAAGGCAGAAGACTTGGCAAGAAAATAGTAGACAGCTGTGTGGTCTGCAGGAAAAACAAGGCAAAGTGATGTCAACAAATCATGAGAGAACTTCCACCAGAGCAAACGGGCACAGCTGCACCGTTTGAATTCACAACAGTGGACCTGTTCGGCCCTTATGAAGTGAGGGACGAGGTAAAGAAAAGAGTCAGATGCAAAGTGTGGGGAATTGTGTTCTGTTGCATGGCCTCCAGAGCCATACACACTGATGTGGTGAGTGTCCCTCCCCTCTGGCAGGAGGCTGAGGTCCATCAGGACTAAGAACTCACGCCACACTAACAGTTTCTTCCCGTCGGCAGTCGGGCTCATCAATAGAGCCCGGGTTCCCCACTGACTGACTATCACAGGACTATTCACGGACCATTCTTTCGGACCATTTATTTTTATTTTTATTCCTTTCTCTCCTCCTACCGGTTACTCCACTGCATAATTCATATTCATATTTAAACACTCATGCCACATACACTTAACTTTAACTTAAACGCACACGTCACTTTAACATGCCACATACACTTAACTTTAATACACTTAATACAAACACTTAACTTTAACTTTAACTTAAACACACACGTCACTTTAACATACACTTACATTAATGTTATCTGAGCACTTTATCCTCATCTTATTTAGACTTTTTGCACTGTTGCTGTCGTTGATTGTTGTTTGTCTCGTCTAATGTCTAATGTATGCACCTTCCACCCAACTAAATTGCTCGTCTGTGCAAACATTCCTGGCAATAAATGGTTTCTGATTCTGACCAGTCATCAGAAGGATTCCTGCTGGCTTACCAGAGGTTCACTTCGCTGAGGGGATACCCCAGAAAACTGTGGTCAGACCCTGGCACTAACTTTGTTGGGGCCAAGCCTGCTCTGGAGCAGCTTCACACATTTTTGGACAAACTCAACAAGTCTGAGCTAGAAGAAAACGCTGCCAAGTATGGAACGGAGTGGTCTTGGCGAATCCACCCTGCAGACTCTCCCCATAGAAATGAGGCAGCGGTCAAGATTGTGAAGCAGGCCTTGAACAACCTTGGTGGGAGTGGAGGTTTCACCTGGGGGGAATTCCAAACATTTCTTGAAAACACCTGCAAAGGGAAGCTCTCAGAGCAAACATTTTCAGCTGAGACAGAGAAGGAAGGAGTCAACTAATGGTACAGCCAAAGAAGCCACTGGTACCGTAGCTATTATTTATTCATTTGTTGGCGAAAATTGTTTATTTTACATTCTGATTGTATAACTTTGTGCTTTTTTGTGTTCGAAGGTTTTCAACCTTGATGGATCAACCAGCCAACAATTGGAAAAAAAACCCCAATAAAAGATTGAGCTGTGTTTGAACCGAGTTGTCCCGTGCGTCCTTTGGGATCATGTACCAGGTCATTGCAAGTTGGACCAAGAGTTGACCGGGAATACATAGGAACTTGACACACACACACACACACACACACACACACACACACACACACACACACACACACACACACACACACACACACACACACACAGAACTGAATGAACTATCTCCTGTACTGCTGTTTTGTATTAGCCTGCCTTACTTAAAGCATCCAGGTCTCAGATTGCTGTTACATGACCAACTCAAACATGTGAGAGTGAACAGCAACGAGAGGAGCAACGTGCAGTCGAAAGGATCCTCATATGACAACACGCCTTGCTGCTCTCTTGATTAATGACCTTAATGATAACACCATAAACGTAAAGTGCATGTCTGTAGAAAAGATATTTATTTATTTATTTATGTTATTTCAAAAGCTATTTCCCTGATGAAAGACTGTAGGAACAGGCACAGATGGTGCTGTGCTTTAGGAGGGTTTTAAGTTACTTTTCTCTGGCTTGTTGCAAATTGCGCTCGATAATTATAGCAGTCAAAGGAACCAAATTCCAAACCTTCTCCGGCAAAATGAATCCCTTCAAGTTCGAATCTGAAACTAATGAGAAACAAAAGGCCCTCTGCACAGACATCCAGGTTTAATATGCCGCCAGCAACCAGGACCTCGACTGATCTGATCATTGATTGAGACAAATCAGTCAGACAAGGATTCTGAAATTTGTTCAAAATTGCAAAAGCTAGTCTTGGGCTGGAAGATGTCCCCTACGGCAGGCAAGTTTATGAGAATTAGTTTTACATTTGAAGTGAATAAAACGAGGGTGAAGTCTGGAGGTTTGCTGCTGTGTGTTTTGACTTAATGCCAGGACTCGTGAAACACAGCTGCTGCAGAGTCTGCCTATAGTTTTAATCAAAATATGATGTGGCTTGTTACCATGACTTCAACTCCGATATCCAACCCTGCATTAGCCAAAAGATTTGATCTCTGACTCATGCTGTTCATCTGAAGGCTCACCCACATGAAGTAAAAATGGACTCAAAAATGAGGACAGAATGCAAACACAACCAATGAGGTTACCTGGTTATACTCTGAGAATGGCCTATAAACAAATCTGTTTATAATTACTTAATTAATTAAGAAATAGTCTTTTCATTCTACATCTTTGTATCTTTGTTATTTATCCACAGAATAAAATATCACTTTAGAATAACCTCAAATAGCTCACATAGCACTTGCAATGTGACTATCACAGCTGTCTCCTTCACTTCATGCCGGGTTCTGTAAACAGCAGGTGTTCATATGAGGCAACATCGTTTTTCCACATCATACAAATTATATTATTCATTGTCACTTAAATATCACAAAGAAATCAGCTTGAGATCTAAAATGCTTCAGAACATGTATTTTATATATTTTATCATGGGATTGTGTTAAAACACCATGAGACACAATTTGACTCAATATAATTAATTCTCATTTTATTTTAAATGATGTGGTTTTATATTCTTGAGTCCTTATTGTTCCATAATTGAGATGCTATCAAAATATTAATGTTGCGTCTTTGTTACCCACTTTAGTTAGAAATATACTTTAAGTAGAATACACACATCAAATCAAACCAGAAATCCTATCATTGCAGTTTAGTAAACATACTGCACGATTTGATGTATAAATAAAGAGACGCTGGAACAAAATCCCCTTCAGTATTTTTTCATGTTTTTAGAGCCCAGTTTGAATGCCAGATGCCGGCAGGGTTTGGTGCAGCAGATCATTTTCACACCCAATGGCCCTAAAACAGAACTATATTTTGGATTTGAGTGGAGATCCCAAAATTGCCATGTACCAGATATGTCCGGCTGAGATTTTGGGAAATGTGTGAAGTTATGGACAGGACATTTATTATACTGTATATATTTCCATTTGATTAAATTGTATGAGATTTTGAGAAGTGGAATTTGCCACCCTGCGACCACCCAAACACAGGCAGAGAGTTTTCTAGACTGAGATCAATTCTTGATGTTCTGAGTTTGTACTCATGGTTGAATGCACTTATTGTAAATGGACTCGTACTTGTATAGCGCCTTTCTAGTCTTCCGACCACTCAAAGCGCTTTAACACTACATGACATCATTCACCCATTCACACACTGATGAGAGCAGCTACCATGCAAGGTGCCACATCAGCATTATCAACCATTCATACATCGCAGGCGCAGCTACGGGAGCAATTTAGGGTTAAGTGTCTTGCTCAAGGACACAACGACTTGGGCTAACGGAGCCGGGGATCGAACCACCGATCCTCTGATTGAAGGATGACCCTGCTCACCACTGAGCCCTTCATTGTAAGTCGCTTTGGATAAAAGTGTCAGCTAAATAAAATGTAATGTAAATGCTTCTGGGTGATGATAGAAAATGATATTTCATGGAGCAAACGTTTGTGGTCATTGCCATTATGTTTTGGTAACAGACATTACAGCATTACTGACTGAATTTGGATAAAAAGTTAATTCTAAGCTTTTGACAACATTTACATCAAGTCCTATAAAATGCTCCGTTGCACAGTAGTAGTTAAAAAGAAAAGATTGTCCAGAGTCGTCTGAAGCTTTTTCATATGATGTATCCAATAATTGAAATCTATTCTTAAATTGTGATTTAACTACACACTCAATCACATTTCAACTTTATATCATGATTATGATGTCCAAGTCAGTTTTCCCTGACTGAGCATCACTCTGCATGCATGCCTTTAAGGTGGTCACCTCTTTCTTCATACAGCAGATTCATACAGGCCTCATGGGATTATGAGCTGATCAGAAGCGTGTGTTAGTCGGCCAGTGGTCAAAGGGGCCGTCATAAGTCTGCTAAATCACTAACTGGCTTAATGAGATATTAATCATTTTCCATTCTGCACCGGAAGGGGAGGCAGAGGAAGAACTGATAGAAGAGAGAGGACAAAGAGGAAAACATGAATGGTAAACATAGGAGGGGACTGAGGCAGTTAAGTAGACAGATTCAGTAATCTGAGAGTAATGGATAGATGAACAAGAGTGGGAGCAACAAACAAGGCAAAAGGTCACAAAGAAGAAAACTGTAGGCCTTCATGATCAATTTAAAATTGCTTCTTGCATGTTATATTAGGGATGACTTGCTAGCATGTAATTCATGAGAAACATCAATGTGGGCTGACGTCAATGTCACAAGCACGCTCAGGATAACAAACACATCTCATTATTTCATGAACTTGCACTTCTCTGGTTTGTTTCAACACATTTCAGGTAAGGCTCCATTCAGTCTTGACAAAAAAAGCTAATCGTGTAATGCTATCAGCTGTGTTTCTGTCCTTTGTTGAAGATTAAAGCACATCTTTTTTTTATTTTACAAAAATCTCTTTCTGTATGAATTCAAGTCCCATCAATGCACATTACTGACTTTGCTTCTTCCCCGGAGTCTATTTTTTTAATGTATTTATTTATAAATTATTTTATTTACACCTAATTGAAAGTAGCTAAATCTGATGTAGAGCATCTAAACAGACAGATAGATAGATAGATAGATAGATAGATAGATAGATAGATAGATAGATAGATAGATAGATACACCCTATCTCTCTCTTTCCCCCTCTCTCTCTCTGCAACCTCCATTCATTTACTGACAACTAATCCACTGCCCAGATTAATCCCTCAACCTCCACACACACACACAACTCAGACACACAACAACATTCTGCTTGTGCGCACTCAGCCCCTCACACACACACACATACACACACACACACACACACACACACACACACACACACACAATCTCTTATATAAAATAAAACATACTCAAATACACGTAGCACAGTACACACTGTGAAAACACGAGTTCAATAACATTCATAAATGATTGTTCTACTCGTATGGATGGGATGAAAATGCTGATGTAAAACAGAGGAACAGAACTGGTAAACAAAAAATGAAACCATTTTCTACAAATTTCCATGTTAAGTTCATGTGAGGACTTCTTGTGTTCCCCGAGATGTCTGTTTCTCTCCTTGGCCCCGTGTTTCGTTATGAAGGAGCCGATCAAACAACACCTACATGCGCTCTAAAAAAGGAAGCAGTGTTTGTGGAAATACTACAGTGGTGAGAGAGGAAAACTGTGCCCCAGAACTTGAATGACTTATTCTTTTAAATAACTTATGGCCTCTGTAGTATATATGTTGTTAAAGTCCTGTAAATGTATAATAAGCCGCACACAATTCTGCTTACTTACATAGCAACAAATTGAAGTGGCACATTTTGACTGTGTGTGAGGAGCACAGTGAGGGTGGACAGAGCAGAAATGGATTATGCTGCGGGAGTAGTTTCAGAAGTTGCTATGGACACTGATGCTTTTGAAACACTGGTTTTGTGTGGAGCATTACTTAATCATGTTTTCTATAAATGGCTATTAAACCAAAGGATCACTTAATTAGCTTTTCGAATTTGAGTACAATGTGGCACAGCATTTTCAAAACATTTTGAGGGAGAAGAATTAGTTTCCGCCTGAAATGAACTCTTTCACACATTTAGTTTTGCTGCCAAAGAGTGCATTTATGGACTGGACTAAATATTATTTTAGATAAAATTGTGTGCTCCATATCCTCATAAACTACCAGTACTTTGTACAACTGCAGTATAACAACAACCACAATGACCTGAGACATCTCATCTCTGAAAGCAGAAAAGAGCAGCGTGTCATGTGACTCCTACAGAGATGCAAAAAGCTGCACAAACATTCACCACACACACACACACACACACACACACACACACACACACACACACACACACACACACACACACACACACACACACAGATGCTGTACATTATGCAGTGAGTGATGACGTGGACAGCGTGAATAATCCCCATCTGTTGAGGGAACATGCTACGTTTCATTGTCTGTCTCTCACTACACACACACATACATATAAAATCCCCAATGAAGCACAAAAAAAAAAGAAATCTTGCCAGCCTCAAAGAAAAGAGGTAATGTCGGTAATTATACCCACATATGTACTAGAGCAGATATATATCATCTCACTTCTGGGTCTAATTTAAACATGTGCCTATAATTTATTTATTATATTTTGTTATGACTACAAACACAAAAATCTAGCTCTATACTTTTGGGTAGAACCGAATAATAAATGGTTGACCGAGCTAAAAAGCTACATGCTAATAACATACATCTTTGTTATCAAAGGCTCAAAGTTTTTTATCTTTGTCAAAAACCTGATTTGCGTGTAATAGCGCATTACGAGCAGCCAAGCGGAAAAGGTTCTGAGTTTTTGGGTCGGACATATTGTGAATTTCTGACTCTTGACGAAATTAACTTGACAAGTGTAAAGAAACTAGTGTCAAAAAAGCTGCAAAGTCCCAATCATTAACAATTTAATTGACGAAAAATACAAATGTGCCTTTAATTTAGTCTTTATTGAAAGTTATAAAACGGGTAGATCAAATCAAGCATTCTAATTGGTTGAGAGTGAGTCACGAGGTGTACCTTATTCAGCCATAAAGTACTGTACAGCCTGTTTACATTTACAGCGTTCCATATCAGTGCGCAACTAAAATAACAGGTAGATTTAAATTGTGTGACCGTTAGTTGTCATTTCAAGCTTGACAGTTACCAAACAAGTTTCGTGTAAACTTTGATATTGTAACGTCCACAGTAACGACTCGCAGACGTTGGTATCGTGATATTTTCAGTGAGAGATAATTACGTCGGTAATTTCCCGATGCGAGGCAAGTTCTCTAAACATCATGGAGGAGAAAAATGACGGAGAAAAGAAGGACTGAAGCAGCGAGAGCACTTCTTTACATCGGTGGCTGCGTGTCATCCTCCATCCTGCTTTCAACCGGCCTGGCAGTCAGTTTTATAGTCCCATATGCGCCATACACACACGGGACTATTTTCTCTTTCGCTGAAATGCGATACACAACGTTTGGTGGCTACAACTATTTTGTGCTGAAAGGGAGCTTACTATTACTATTTATAAAGTCGCAGGTACCCGTATTATAAAAGCAATAAGGTACGAGAGGCAGTACTGTGTCGTGCAATAATGTACTGTTCAAGGGTGTTGTTAGGGCAAACCCTTGAACTGTACATTATTGCACGACACAGTACTGCCTCTCGTACCTTATTGCTTAATTATGAAAGGATAAACCGCATATATTTGTACCTGGTTTCACCTGAAACTTTACTAATATGTCACACACAAAAAACTAGCTGATTTAGGATGTTTATAGGGTGGGATATTAGGGCTTAACTATCTTGGAATAAATGTGTGAACGTGTCCAAGTCAGAACAAAGGATATGTCTGTGTTCTGCCAATATTACACGAATGCAGCATAAAACAGGTAGTTAGTCTGAAGACACAGACTCACAAGTGTGTACTGTTATTCTGGCTGATTAGACCTCCGCTCCAGTTGAAATATGGCAAAGTTATGCTGGAAAACAGTATACCACACTCTTCATTGGACAGGTCACAGTAGGAAAAGCACAGGCGTAAATACCTAAATGAATGCTGCTAAGGTGACCAATGACAAGAGGGTCTCTGAGTAGTTTACTATTCTTGCAGAAATCGCCAAATGTCAAAAGTTTATGGTGTTCCTTCTGGTCTTTGTGTCTAAATCTGGTATATTGGAGGGATCCTTGATCATGCTCATCAATTTGCGTGTGGTAAACAAAAGACAAAAACAGAAGAAAACTGTGGGTTTCTTAAACCGCTTGCTTTGTTGTGGATTTCAACAGGAACATCATTTGAGTGGATTGTGTAATCAAATCTTAGTTGGATTCATACATAGTATTGTATTCAATGGTAATAATTATTATGTTGTCAATAGTTTGATGCTGTCAGATTACACTGCAATTTTGGCACCAAAACAAACTATGTTTCATCTCTCACTGCCTTTCTGTCTTTTTAACTCAGTGCTGCTCTCACACCATGGGGAGCTGCTGACACACAGGGGGATCTGCAGTGTGTGTGTGTGTGTGTGTGTGTGTGTGTGTGTGTGTGTGTGTGTGTGTGTGTGTGTGTGTGTGCGTGCGTGTGTGTGTGTGTGTGTGTGTGTGTACCAGTAAATGTGTGCATCAAAAAGACAATGAGACATCCATCTAAATATTGCCCGGGAAAACCCTCTGACGCAGTTCACACATCAAGCCAATCACACTCATGCAAAGGTGTTGAGTCGAGCCTTTGTGTGTCAGCTATGACAAATAGTGGCACGAGCAACTAGCAGCACAGTGCAAGTGTGAAAAAACTAAACTATCTGCATGACTTGATACCATTTGGGTAAAGTAAGAAGATGTGACAGCATCACTTTTATCCAAACATAGTCTAGTGCTGTGGCATTAGTGACGTGCAACACTAAGCCTGCTCTGAATGTTGGCACTCAAACTAAGCTCAACTATACTCTTAGAGGTATTACAGGTTATGAAAAAATCCCCAAAATTGCAGTGTGTTCCTTTTACAATCCAATTCAGCTCAACACACACTCTACGGGGACAGAAAATACATATTTTGGGCTAAAGTGTATTTTCTGACCTCAAAACCAAACCCATGAAATCCCTCTAGCATGCTGATCTGTACCACTCTGTAAGCTATATCCACAGCAGGGATATGCACATGGCAGTAGCATTTAATAGTGGATGAACAATATACTTCAGCAAACCCCAGTTTATCCATTTCATGCCCAAGCCTTGATTCTGTATTTTCCAGCACCACTCACCAGTTCTTGGTTGGTAGAGTTGGAGTCGTCTCCGGGGAAGGGGATGTAGATGGCTAAGGCCACACAGTTGGCAAAAATAGACAGCAGTATAAAGATATCAAACGGTCTGAAAAAGAAAATGTTAAGGACATTAATCTAATATATAGTGGTATTTAGATTTTGAAAGTTAGTGAATCCTTGGACAGAGCAGGGCTTCATACATGTAAGTTGCTTATGTTAATGACGGCATTTCTTATTTATATTGTGTATTTCAAGCTACACATACATTCATCAACCTCCCAACCCTCCATCCACTGCGCTATGAGGCAACCTATCCATACAAACAAACATAATCTCAAGCATCCATCCATTCAACCAGAGCCTCCATCTCCGGGCTAAAGGATACTTCCACTCCACCAGGCTGATGCAGGCCCTGCGGATCGGGTTGTTGAGGGTGAGGCAGAACAGAGCTCTGGGTGGCCTGCTGTTGGTAGATCCTCCCTGCTTTTTGCTTTTGGCGTACTGCTGCCTCTTCCTCTGTGCCAGTGAGCCCACAGGAGGTGGTCCCGTGGTGCAAACTGTGGGCTGCGAACTCATGTCCGGCGTCGCGACATCGCCCTGCGCTTGGCGAGCAGCACTAATGGCGGCATGCCAAGCGAGGACCGGGCTGACACCTGAACCAGCGCCACCGGAGTCCTGAACGCCACTGTTGGCCCTAAAGAGACCACAAGAGGAGCCGACGGGCTTGCCGGTACTATGCGGGGCATGCAGGGCCTCAGGGGGATGGAGCTGGTGCAGACGGATTTGGCTTTCTGACCAGAGAGCTGAGGCGTCACCGGGGGGAGCGGTCCTTTGGTTGCTGGCATGCTGTGCCCCTGGAGGAAGAAGGTGCGATCAGACACAACATGGTCATGACATTTAGAGATTGTGAGTATAAACATGTGCAAACATCATTGCTATGTATATTGCTGCCACTGTTTCATTTGTGATGCAACCACTGGGAGGCACCAAATTATACACATGGCAGCTTTACCATCAACAAATTGACCAAATTGTCATATAATGTTAGAATAAGCCTATAGGGATGTAATAATACATTTATATTCATAAAGGGCATTATCAACAAGGGGGACTAAATGTTTCAAGAAGAGGTCAAATAAAGTGCAATAACATGTCATAGAGTTGTATATGTCCAGACTGGAACATTTTACATTGTACAAAAACGTTTTACAGTGCTTATAATAAAAGGGGGAAAGGAAGCAAACAAACCAGAGTCTGACTTTCACAGATTACGCACTTGCTGTAAATTAAGTGATGACGTGTATTTCAGTTTAGAAGGTGATCTTATTTCTGTGAGCAGAGAAGTGCTGATTTTCATTTGAGCAAACGGGGAAAAATATTAAGACCTTTTGTTAGGGGACTTTAGATTTTAATTTTTGCAATTTTTCCAGATAAGAGCAGTGTAATTTCACATTAAAGCACTGCCTTGTACAACTTTAACGTACTGTCCACTGGTACAAATTAATATGAAAACTGAACTTTAAGGAGAAGATGTAAAAAAATAACCTATAGGCAGAAAAGTGAAAGGACAAAGAAGAACAAGAACGAGAAGAAGAGGAAGAAGAAGATTCATTTTGAAAGAATGTAGAAGAGGAAGAGAGCAGGACATACTGCCTTAATGAGAGAGACAGAGAGTCATTCAAATCAATGCAAACCACGAGTGAAAAAGACAGTGCCCTTGACACATTCACTTTGGTTCACTGCAGCTCTAGAGCAGAACACATTAGAGACAGTCACAGCTAACTATGGTGTTCAATAGAGCTCTCACACTGAGACGACCAAATGCAAACCACTAATCATTCATAAGGATAACTCTTAAGACTGAGTCAGAGGGAGGAAGACAGAGAGAGAAAGCCCCTCATGAACTAGAAGGGTGATTAAATGGCCAAGCACTTAAAAACTATTGTTTACAGAAGGTTTGCACTGACTACAATCTTAGATTTGTTCCCTGAATTTGACTTCTTTTATTTTCTTTCTTTTTTTAACTGTATTTTAAAAAGATAGCTCAACAGAAATTCACAATTTCTAATCTGAATGAGTAACTGCGGGACAACTGACTCTCATTCAGGACACAACATTACCACAGGTGCAAAATAACCAGTGCAACCTATTATTTAATGATGACAACAGCTTATCTGACCTATCTGGGATGCAATAGGAATAACCAGCAGCTCTGCTGGACATCGCACTCCTGTCACGCGTTGCTGGATGACAACTGTTGACTCCCTGCTGTTGTTCCCGACTTTACTTTGACCTGTGGTAGCTTTTTAAAACAGTACAGCGTTTTTAGAGCACTTCTTAAACATGAAACTGATTTTAAACGAACGGGATTCGCGTTACTTGAAAAGTTTATTTAGCGTCTCTCAGTTCATTGAGGGCGCGCACATCCAGAGCATTTTCCCCAAGCTGTCACGTGGATCTAAAACGTACACTTGGCCATAATGAGAGCGAACATGGTCAACCATTTTTAGGAGAACTACAGCAGCAACTCGTTTCCCAATGGATTTGGGTGACTGCTGTCATTACAATCACGCTGCCTAGAACAAGCACTCACAACGTCAATAGTCTATTCAATCTGTGGTCTCAAATAAATTAGAGGGAAAAAAAATCCCGCACACAGACACGATTCAGATGATATAAACACACAGATTGAACAGGCATCCAGAGAATAAACCAAACGAGCGCTCTCGCCCCCTCTCTCCCAGCGCTCCAACTCTCCTCCTGCGCTCCGCGCACCGTATTTACCTTCAGACTGTTCATCTGCTTCTTGCATCCTCGAATCCACATTGAAAAGGTCCGTTTTAAATCCAACTCATCGTTGGAACGAAAACATCCAAAGGTTTCGACGCGTGAGCCTGAGCCGAGCCGTCAACCTGAATTATAAAATATTTTCCGAGCGCAAACCCTGAGAGGAGCGCCAAACATTTTTGCCACATCCGGGTGCCCGCCTGCAGATTCACGGCGGATCCGAGGGGACGCGCAGACAGCAGCAGTCAATCCATTACTGTCAATTATTATCTGGACTCAAGTTACATCAATGTACAGTATAGCCGACTGGAATCACTTCCGAACTGAATGCACCTGTTGCCGCCCACTGAACGTCAAAAGCGCACATTAAACATCTCAACCCAAGAATGACGTCTGGCATTGCCAAGTGTTTTCAGACAGACAATGAAGCTCATGATTTATGCTTTAAACAACAATCATCAATTAGATGGATTCTATGCGGATACATACATCAAGTATTCTTCATAAAGACTTGGGCGATGACAAAAAACAACCAGGACAGACAACAAGAAGTCAGCATGTTTTTAATTAGTAGTTGCGTCATATTAACAATAAATTACGCCGCATGTAACACATGGACACAAACACACAAAGAGACGCCCACAAATTAAGGCCTCGTCTCCAAATCATTTTAAAAACAACAACTAAACAGCATTTAACAACATGTATTTAATCTGCCTCATATCAATGTTTCAGTTCAATGCATTGTCGTATCATTAGAATGTAAAAACATTCAGATGAGTCTCTGTAAATCACTCTGACTTTCCCCTGTCAGGGTTTTCTGAAAAGCAAGATAAACAGCATCATCAGGTTAGTTACTACATTCCAGGTCATTGGACTTACCCCGCAGGGGTCTTCCCCTTATAATGAACGGCATTCTGTCACCTGGCTTTTCTCTGGGGCCTCATTGCGCAGTTTTCTGCCCTCACTCCGTGGCGATTCGAGAGAAAATGAGTTGTCGGCGCTGTGCTGGAAGGTTACCAGTGATTGGATTACCTGTGCCGGAGGATAACAGTTTCACGGTAGAGCGTAATCCTCCGATTATATATCCTGCTCCAATTTTCTCCCAACAGAGGCAGGTGGGGCAGCTGCAGCTCAACTGGACCAATTGACCGAGCAGAGAATTGTATGTTTATCTTTAGACGTTATTTCTGATGGATTCTTACAAACTACTGAGTTATTTTAGGCTATATTTTGGTCACTTGCCTAACAATTTGGCATTTTGGCATGCGTAAAACAAAAAAAGGCCAAATTTAACTAACAGAGATCTTGAGTAAATCCACTTATGCAAACAACTGTCACTTTGATTGAAACATACACATAAAGGTTCGCAGAGAGATTGGACCCAAACATAGACCTATTGCAGCGCAGCCCCGTGGTGTCGTTATAGCATGAAGATACTGGCAATACATTCTTAGAAAATTATTATATTATTTTTTGAAAATCAAATGTGCCTATATTATAACTCTCTTTTAGTGCAATGGTTGTCTTCTTAAATAATACGATTTATGTTCTGAATTCATTTAATTGAATGTAATGTTTCATCATTGCCAGGTTTGCATCTTAAAACAAATATGTTTTTAAATCATCAATTTTATTTATTTTGTTTTTTTGTAATATAACCTGTGTAATACGACTAAGGTTTTAAGGCCGCCTGTCATTTACTAAAAGCATTTCTCTTCTTTTTTTTAATGGCACTTTAACCAAATGGGAATGACCTATTTTGCGTTGCAGATTAAACGGAAAAAAATAAACCTCTGGTAAACTTTTTGAGAGCCATGATTTCCGGTAACAGCGGAAGTCACAACGGTGCCCTCAGAAATCCGTCCGTGTTGGAGCAACAATCACATCCAAGATGGAGACCGTTAACACTGGACAAATGATGAGCCTAGCAGCTCTTCAGAGACAAGACCCGTACATTAACAAACTGCTCGACGTTACCGGACAGGTGGCTCTCTACAACTTCAACTCCAAAGTGAACGAATGGGTGAGTTAGTTAGAAGACCCGAGACAGCTTGTTAAAGTCTTCAGCAGCATGTTAAGTATGCTAGTATGTATGCTAACGCATGATTAAAACATTCATGAACACTAATGTGTTGGTATTTGTCAAACTGTCATATATACATATATGTGGATGATTACACTGCTTTATTGTCAACAAGTTAGTTATCTAACCCGATATGTGTGTTAACGCTACCAGAGCTAGCTCAAGCTAGCTCATGACGTTGGTCGCTATTATTCAGCACGTTTTGGATCAGCGGTTGTTGTTGTTTTACACATGATGTCACGTATCATTTCAGGAGAAGACCGAGATCGAGGGCACCCTGTTTGTTTATGCGAGGTAAGCACGTGCCGTGTGGATAACGTCAGCTCTCAAATACGAGCACCGCGAATGTTGTTTACTTGTGACAACGTTTCTTTGCGCACACGTGTAGGCCGCAGTCTTTGTAAACAAACATTTACTGCACACAGTGGTTCTCTATTACACATCATGTAATTGTTTATGTCCACAGTTGAGTTGTTCGTTACACTAAATTAAAGATTTACATACTAGGTGATAACTTTTAAGCATGCCGATTTGTTTGCCATCCTCTTTACGTTCAGTTCTTTTTTACTTGATTTAACTTCATAGCCATCTTTAAGACATCATGGTAACTTAAAATACCACATGAAAAAATAATACATCAGTTCGTTATTTAACTATTTTAATTGACTTATCAACAATGAAAATATCTGTCATCTATGTACATTTGAAAAGTGATTATTTATTTAAGATTACTTTACAATATATTAATTTAGATGAATAGAGAATTAACTAGAAAGTGCTCGTGTCAAGTCATGTGAAAGCTGTTGTGAAGTGTGACATGGGATGTTTTGTACTGCCAGAGAATTATCTGACAGCGTTTGCAACCTTTGCTCCTCCAAGGTCTGCCTCGCCTCACCACGGCTTCACCATCATGAACCGACTGAGCACAGAGAACCTGGTGGAGCCGATCAACAAAGACCTGGAGTTCCAACTGCAGGATCCCTTTCTTCTCTACAGGAACGGCAACTGTTAGTATTTTGTAGAATAAAAGCTCAAACAAGCTAAAAGAGTAAATCCCATAAACAGAACCAACATATTACCGTGTCAGGGTTTATTTACTGAAATTAGATGTGAGAAGAGACTATTACACTATCCACTTTTTAATTTTTTTAATATACATAGTCGCATGTGAGGCCCAGTCCAATGCCTATAACTGACAAGTTTTAAGAATCTGCACGATGAGAAATGTGAGATATTGTCCCGTTGAAAATGCTGATCGGTGATGTGATGGCTTCATCACAAATCTCAGGATTGTTTGTCAGTGGAAATATCATGATGTTGTATTTTCTTTCTACCGAATCATCCGTTTCTGTTAGATTTCTGCTCAACTACCACAAAACACTTCTGTATCACAGAAGCTTCTGTCATGGAAATGTACACATTGTGCATATGTCCTGCTAGTAGACAGCTGCGTTGGCGTTATTAACATTTAGTATCACACACAAACAAATGGAATAGAATATAATGGTACCTCTGAAAATGCCGAATAAACAACTCCCCAACGTTCTCTGGAACATCTCCTTTCCCTTCTGCTTGAAGTCATTTTGGCTTCTTGGAGTCGCATTTAGCAAGAAAACTTCTTCTGCAGTGTTTTTCCCACTCATGGCCTCAGACAAGCTGACCAGACGGCAACAGTTTCAGCTTTGTTTTGTCACAGTCAATATCATTCTGCATGCGGGCAACGGCCAAAAAGATCCATCTGTTTGATTTATAAATCCAACTAGTTCTTGATATACATTTAATTATTTAAGTTGTGTTTTTACTGATTGCCTTATCCAGAGAGGTGCCTATGCTGCAGACAGAGTCCTTATACAAACTGTTCTGCAGAAGTGCGTTGAAAAGTGATGAAATTCCTCAGATCTTGAGAAAGTAACTGACAGCGCTGCCACCGAGGTAATCTATTAGAAGTCTGAACAGGAGTTTCATTACGGCAATGAATAACGAATTAGACGGCTTTCCCATTTGTTTGCTTATCAGAAAAAACAGCATGGCCAGTGTCAACGTCAGAGTAGACTGCTCCCCTTTTGGACTTGGTTTGCCCCTCAGCCTGCCTGGTATGGAAGACATGATGTAATTTCTTGTTCGTATTCAGGCCAGAGCAGCTTCTCTGATGCTTCACTTGAATCAAAGTGCTCTTGTTGCCATTTTTACTCCTGAGACTGGGTTGAGATGTAGGTTACAGTTGTTGCGTGAAATACTGCTTGAAGATATTCCTCTACTTTTGGTGGAGACGTTTCAAGCAGCGGTCGGTCACCTGGAATACAGGTCTTAATTAATTTTCTCTGGTCGTGTCCTCCCCTGGTTGACTGCTTGTGTAGTTCCTTTCAGTCCATTAGTGCTCTTCAATAATGCAACTTACTGGCTGAGGATCCTTTTGGTAGATTTCAGAAGTCAAGTGGTCGTCATGTAGAAAGTCTTGCTGCGCTCCTGCGAAGGTCTGGTTGTTGTGAAATATCTTCAAGATGGTTCGACGACTCCTCCCTCTGCGTTGAAGTAGGAAGGGCCAAGACGGAGAGATGGAGGCTGAGCACGAGCAGGATTGAAGTTTGATTCAGAAGTCCAACACAGGGAGGAGGGATTATTCAGAGAGACGGTGATATAACTAATGGTTATTTGAGTCTTGTCCTGGTGAACATGCTGCCTGAGGTTCACAAATGAACTCAAACGTAGAGAATGCTGTTTAGAGAGACCAGTGTACTTGGACACACACCTGTTTACAACGCGCCATATTCCCCTTGGTCGCAGTTGATGCTGCAGGGAGGGAAACATTCAGGTTGCTAGGTTACCTCAGCCTCTTGAGGGACCTTCAACACACCAGTATTTCATCACATACGCACACAAATGATGCACAAGCAATGTAGAATCAACTAGTTATTGTTTCAGCAAAAACTGCTGACATACCGTTTGTTTTGTATTTTTACATTATATTGTGCAACAAGTAGTTAGTTCCTTTTGAGTGCAGGTGATAGGCTTTGGCAGTAACCTTTGGTGTAACTGTATTGTGATGATGTGATCATATTTTGTTATTGGTTAAAATGTATGGTTTGTTCTAAAAGTTTTATGTGGGAAGAGCTTCATGATAATATTTGTGATTTTTCTTACAGTGGGCATCTACAGTATTTGGTTCTATGACAAGAGGGACTGTCACCGCATCGCTCAGCTGATGGTCAAGTAAGAAGCCGGACATGTAAACACTGTATCTGTGTTTGGATGAGATGGAACAGTACACGGATGGCTCTACAGAGTTTTTCACCCATTACCTGTTAGCTTAAGAAGCAGCTCTGCTCTCATTAAATCCACATTTGACAAATCGGTGTGTACGCTAAATGTCACATTTTAACTCTCCCTCAGGATTGTCAAACAAGAGGCGGACTATGCCCAGAGAGAGTCGCCAGAAAGGGCAGTGCCAGGGAGGACCAACGGAGTCGCAGAACCACGGCCCATCGACATCCTGGAACTGCTCAGCAAAGCCAAGGAGGAATACCAGAGAGTGAGGAGGCAAACACGCATAACATGTTATTTATGTTCTAAATTAGAAAAACATCAGTACTGGCCATGGTTATGATACAGAACCACTAATTGTCAATGCAGATTATACAAAATGTGAACTTTGATCACAGGCTTGAGTAAGAATGTAGCATTTGTAGTGTATGCCTTGTCCAGTTTTTAGTCTACGTATTTATCCTCTGGCTCTTTTAGAAATAGCATTTCATTTGTTTGTGTGACGCAGGCTCAGGCAGGTGAAGCAGATGTGTCTGCAGAGCCGAGTGTGAAAGCAGCTATCAACACAACAGTGCATGCGCACAGCGCACCACAACCTGAAAAGGTACAGGCATTACACAAACATCAATGCAAAGCTATTTATTAATTTATCCTGTTAACGCCTACATACTGCGACCCGAGGAGGACACGGTTTTCATTTCAGGTGTCACTGTGACCCCATATAAGGAGTATTTAGCTGCAGAAATAAGTTGATTATGTGAGTTATGTTGCAAACATACAGTTAAAGTAATCCAACCTTCGGGTTATATATGAGGCACAGGTCTGATTTTAAAATGTTTTGACAATTGAGTTAGACAAAGATAATTTCATGAGAGCAGACAAGAACAAATGTTGATACAATAGTATGCAAAATGCTTATCTTGAGCCTAGGAAATGAATCAGGAAGGTGTTGAGCACTGCCTTTTTGTGTTAAGTCTGAGGTAAGCCGGAGAGTTTAAGCATTGAGGATATGGACACACAACGTATATCCATTTTCACATAATACTGATCTTGCCCATTTTGGTTGGGTTTATAATAGGTGATTTTTATTTTGGTTCCAGCTTCCAATTTGCAAACTACCGGACCTGTTAAGCTCCAACCCTAACGAATCTCTTTATTTTCATGGTCGGCATCTTACCACTAAACCACTTGGGCTCACCTTAATATTCCCTCCCCGTTAGATTGTCTTTTCATTTTTCAATAAATTGCTCTATACATGAAATAACATAAAATACTGAACGATGCCAATCTTAAATCAGTCTGTTGTGGCATCCTCATATTGCTATTGACAGAAAATCAATCAGCAGCTGTTTATGGATTGATTTTCTGTCAACAACGGTTTAATTCCCACCAAAGCTCACACGTTTGTTCTTTTTACTCGCCAGAGCTCTCATACGATGGTGAAGCAGATCACAGTTGAGGAGCTCTTTGGCTCGTCTTTGCCCAAGGACCCCCCTCTACCCACCATGATGGCACAGAACACCACCACTGCTTCCAGTGACAGTGGCCCCTCCACTGCTTACCTCCACAACCAGTCTTATCCCACTTCAGCCCACCAAAACCCACTCTTTCCTCCCCATCTCTCAGCCCAAGTCCCTGGCCTGCTCCCAGCTCCGTACGCGATACACCCCAGCCCTGTTTTCAGGTCAGTGGTACCGAGGTCTGACCCCCAACCTCGGTGTTCAGTCTCCCCGCTTATGGTTCTTCCAGCTGGCTCAGAGGCGCGTGGTGCGCCGCCTGTTCCTGCAGCACCATCATCAGCTCCTACTGCATATTTAGGACAGGAGATACTCAACACTCTCAAAGCGGCAGTGCCCTCTGTGAACTCGGACATCCACAAGCCCATGCTCGCACCCAACTTCCTGCCAAGCGCGCTGTTCCCACCCCACAGCTTCCAGGAGATGGGTGTTTTTTCTCAGCCTCCAAACCTGATCCAACCAATGTCTGTGAGTTCAATGGTTTTCTTAGCAGCAGTTTTTGTGGATCTGTTTGCTGGTATTAACCTCATCAGAGTCTTATAAAGCAATGAATTTTATTATAATCCAACATATAGTTGGTGCTGTTTCCTCTCTGATCCTCTCCATCTTTCTTTTTCTATTCTCAGGCTGTCCCCATGAGTCCAGGTCTTGCTGTTCCAGTGTCGCCGATTTCTGTGCTTCTCTCCCCCAGCGCCTTCCAGCAGTCCATCAGTAAGACGCCAGCAGCAGCATCGCTGGTCCCTCCGTCACCCGCCGAGTCCTCCTGCGCCTCTGTAGGAGCTTTAGAGTCTCCACAAGTAGCCTGCAGCAAAATGCAGCTTCAGGATACTCTGATTCACCTCATTAAGGTACACAAAGGGTGTAAAAAGAGTATAAAAACTCTTAAGACAAAGCTGCTCTTGACTCAGCATTAAAATTTCAAAATGTAGAGACTCTAGTGTAAAGTTAAAGGGTTGGTTGACCCAAATTACAAAAACATAAAATCCTGGTCAAATTTCAGGGTGTAAACTAAAGCTGCCTTTTGACCAAAGAAACCAGTGATTCAACTATATTCCTAAACAGTACGGCAAAAAACTGTCTCTGCAACTTGTAGACATATTCTTTCCCAAAATAGGAAAGCACAGTGTGTGATTGGTATCCCTATTGGGAAGAGGGGTTGATGTATATTTAGCGTAAACAGAAAGTTTGTCCATTTCCTTATCTTGCTCTTTTTTAAGACTAAGAGGGAATGAAAAGGGGGAGGGGGGTGTGGTCGAGCGAGCTAGAGAGAGAATCGTAGAGAAGGAGCGACAAGAGAAAAAAGCCAGTGACGTAAAGAAAATAAAAACTGTATTTGCTGAAGTATTCGTTGCCGTCACATTCTAAAGCTGAATTAAATAACCACCAAGATAAGAGATCTATTTTGCAAACGGATCCCTCTTTTTAAATCCTTTATGACATCCACTCAAACATCAGTGGCACAATAGTAAAAACCTTCTCCAACACCATAACTGCGTGTTGGGTTTTTTTATGGGTGAAAATTGTGGATAAAATGCTCCCGTTTTAGAGAGCTGTCTTACTGCACTGCCCCAATATGGCTGAGGTGAATGGAGTTTAATTTGTGGTGCTCACATTATTGAAAAATGTGACTAATGCAATAGTAACTTGTCTTTCCATAAATGTGTCTATGTTACTCTGGGTAATCTACAGGATACTGTCTTCATTGGAACTCCTTTCTGCTGAAGAAATGGTTCCAAAGAAAACAATTGCCTATATGTTAATAACTAACTGAGACTCTAATTCATAAAAGATATGCTGCTGTTAAATTTGAAGTGCTTCAATGGGAATCAGTAATCTGTTTCAAAAGTCCCACATTAAAAATGTTTTAGCCATATTTTACATTGGTTATGTTTCCAATGAAAAGGTAGAGTTCCAGTGAATGTCGTGCTTGTTCTGTATTTGCTCACATGTGAGGTTTGTTCATTCCTCTCTCGTTTACTTCCTCCCGGTCTAGAACGACCCAGACTTCCTTGGTGCCATTCATGATGCTTACCTGCAGAGTTTGTCCAAGGACCTCAGCAACATGAAGCTATAGTCAACGTCAACCATCACCACATTCACCTTCAGTGCTGCGACCCCTCCGTGACCTTTTGAAGAATCCTGAAGTTAGTGGGACTTAAAGGAAGATGACAGGTTTTTGACACACTGCACACCACAACTCTTCAAAACTCGTCTGTGTGCTCTAAGGCCGGTTATCGCATGCAGCGCGTCACTCAACCCCTGTTCCTGCCTCTCGACTTGTTGGATTGTTTTTTTTCCGTCTCAGCTGAACACTTGGATCAACTTTTTGTCTGCTTTGTCAAACCAGAACTACTGTGGGAGAGAACGATGTGTGGCCTTGAGATTTAATTTTTATTCTAAACGTATAAAAAGAGTTGGTTGAGTACTCGTAATGTTGAGCTGTTGCTGGTTTAATTCCCTTGAGGACGGGACCACAGTGGAACTTTGGTGACGTCAAATCATTTAACTTTTGACCTTTTATGAAAGATGATTTTGCAGTTTGAACATCTCACGTCTTTGGACTTCTCGCAGTGCGAGAGTGGAAACAGTCACGGCACACGAAGACGGCTTGATTAGAAGAAAGAAACTCTGTGTGGACTACTCATTTTCCTTTTTTCACTTCTCGAACCTTCTCCCTCTCAGTAATGCTGAGGCCTTGTGTTTCTCTCTATGAGGAGGAAATTGTTGAGGATTTTTTTTTTCGTCAACCCTTGTCCAAGGAAGATGAAAAACTTTCTGTATTGTTTGGAGAAGCGCAGCTGAATCTACAAATCAATTCCTCTCTGCTGTTTTTTTTAATGTTCCTTTTCAGATTGTGGCATAAAAACAGAGACGAATGCGCAACCCAGCTTCCATGCTCCCTGTCCTTTCTCCTCGCTCCTCCCTAGCCTCGCTCTTTCTCCTTGTCTGCGTCGTTCATTTCTCCTCCACCAGTGGCGCTCGGTACTTGATGTTCTTTGAGGGGAACGCGCAGCAGGCGACAGTCTCGTTGCTTTTAGGGACACCAGCGTTTTGGGATACTTTAGGACGGTACAGTAAAGCTACATTTAACTGAACCTCAAGATTCTGGTTCTGCAACCATGTATAATTTAAATATCATGAGAAAGAAAATAGTTATTCTTAACATTCCCATCTTTTTTAATATTACATATCTTTAAAAAAATCGGGAGCTGATGACTGATCGCTTCACTATCATGTGTAAAACCAGTTTATACGAAAACAAACAAGTTTGTACCAGTAATCCAAACTAATGATGAGAAATATAAACTGCCTCCATTCCTTTTTCCAGGCCACAACAAAGTCTGAAGTCACAAAGACTTAAAGACAGACTTGTTGTTTTTTGTTGGGGGGTTTTGCAGTAAAAGTTTACTGCAGCACAGAATCGTAGAGCCTGCAGACCAGAGGGAACGGGGAGGAGCTCATCGGCCCATCATGTGCAACACTGAGTGGCTATTTTATGCTTTTCGTGAACAAAGGAAACTAATCTAAGACCAGAAAATCAGGTTTCAAAGATTTAGGGGGGAAAAGGTTTATTATGTGTCTCGTGGGCATTTCTGAACACGCACACAAGAGTGCTAATAGGTTTCATTCACCGTGTTCAGCACATACTCGATCATGAAAACAGTTTCAGTATTAAAAAAAACAGTTTAACAATAATGTAAAAGCACAGACGTTTAGCTTTAAGGTTATTCAGTGATGTTTGATGTGAATATTCAGCTAATGGTTGATCTGTCTTATTTTTCACAAAATACCAAGTCATTCCAGATGGCATCCTTAGCAGAATGCTTTTTTTAGGTTTAACAAACATGAATTGCAGAGATTACAGCTCTTTTTTGAATGTCTTCTTGCAGAATGTCATGTAATCCACATTTGGAGCTAACTGACAGTGATTATGAACCTTTGCATAAAAGCCTGTCTCGATGGTGATACTACTGCTTTGAATTATGTCCTGCTATTTGAATGTATGTGATTACTTGCAGTATATATGTGCCGGTCTATTTTCTATTTTCTCTTTTTGGATTTTGCAAAATTAAGATTTCAATTGCAAAAAAGACACGTCCACAGCCAGTGAGCAAATCAGATTATTCGTACAATTCTTTGCCCTGTTTATAATTTTTCAAAAGTAATCTTTCCAACAATTCTGCCATGTGTTTGATAAATAAACTCGCATAGGAAGAATTATTGAAATGAGTTGTTTTAATCCGGGGCATATATTTAAGATTTTAAGGTTATTTTATGCTTTGATATCATTTATCTTATTGGCCAGAGATATACTTTTGAAAAAAAATTCTTTGCAAATTATAATTTCCTAAGACTGTTGCCACTGTACATAGATAGGTTTATATTTGACTATTTTGTGATATTAAAGAATGGATATAGAGTTGTGTCTCTCTTTTTTTTGCTGCTGTCTGTCAGCTGTGAAAATATGCTTTAAAGATTAAACGGGATTGGGATTTATACGTTTTGAAGCTGACAATATTGTGAATCAAAATTATCACATTTTCTGAAGAAGGTTCCTATTTTTCCAGTTTAGTAGTAGAGCATGAATTAAGACAGATGGTTTCCTGTCAAAGGAGAATGTTGCACTTTCTCTTTTTGCCCACAAGGTGTCACTGTGTCGGTTGTATCTTTGTCAACATCAAATTGTAATCAGTTGGTATCGGGCCCATGCAGGGGTTTATTTAATCAGACCTTGATCTGTAAGCCTTTCTGGGTTTAAGGACAAAACAAATGTCTCTCCTCTAAAGGGAGATATTGACTAACTAGGTTGCCATGGATTTCATTATTTCCTTTTTGATTCCCTCCCTAGGTCCCCTGCTGCCCAAATGTGGATGTCAGTCTCGGGCAGGGGCAGAAGTCCCCTGAAATTCCAAGAGAAAAGATTAGTCTCCCTGAAATGAACCTTTTCTGACTCAAAACAAAACCACCTGGAAATCCCAAATGTGTGTAGTGGTGTCAGTCCTTACCTGACTGAGTGCAGGTGTAGCTGTGCACTGAAGTTAATCAGGTCAGTCGCCGTGGGGAAATGTCATTAAGGTAAGATTACTGTCATTAGTGATCCTTCTTTCTGCAGGACACCCTTCCCTGCTCTCCTCGTGTAATTGCATGGCTTCACAAGACGGGCACACTTAATTGTTGAAAGAGTTCATGTTATACTCTACTGTCTGATCTCAAACCTTTTCATGTCAATCACACCAGAATATATTTATATATACACTACCGTTTAAAAGTTTGGGGTCACTTAGAAATGTCCTTATTTTTCAAAAAAGCACTTTTTTTCAATGAAGATACCATTAAATTAATCCGAAATACACTTTTTACATTGTTAACGTGGTAAATGACTATTCTAGGTGGAAACGTCTGGTTTGTAATGAAATAACCAAATAGGTGTATAGAGGCCCATTTCCAGCAACCATAACTCCAGTGTTATAATGGTACATTGTGTTTGCTCATCGCATTGAAGACTGATTAGAAAACCCCTGAAAACCCTTGTGCAATTATGTTAGCACAGCTTAAAACAATTATGCTGGTGAGAGAAGCTTTACAACTGGCCTTCCTTTAAGCTAGTTAATGGCCAGAAAAAGGGAACTTTCATGTGAAACTCGCCAGTCTATTCTTGTTCTTAGAAATTAAGGCTATTCCATGCGAGAAATTGCAAAGAAACTAAACATTTACTACAACGGTGTGTACTACTCCCTTCAGAGAACAGCACAAACAGGCTCTAATCAGAGTAGAAAGAGAAGTGGGAGGCCCCGGTGCACAACGTGTCAACGTCTACAGTGAAGCGGCGACTCCCTGATGCTGGCCTTCTAGGCAGAGTGGCAAAGACAAGCCATATCTGAGACTGGCCAATAAAAAGAAAAGATTGATATGGGCAAAAGAACACAGACATTGGACAGGGGAAGATTGGAAAAAAAAGTGTTATGGACAGACGAATCAAAGTTTGAGGTGTTTGGATCACACCGAAGTATATTTGTGAGACGCAGAACAGGTGAAAAGATGCTGGAAGAGTGCCGGACGCTATCTGTCAAGCATGGTGGAGGTAATGTGATGGTCTGGGGCTGCTTTGGTGCTGGTAAAGTGGGAGATTTGTACAAGGTAAAAGGGATTTTAAATAAGGAAGGCTATCACTCCATTTTGCAACGCTATGCCATACCCTGTGGACAGCGCTTGATTGAAGCCAATTTCCTCCTACAACAGGACAATGACCCAAAGCAAACCTCCAAATTATGCAATAACTATTTAGGGAAGAAGCAGGCAGCTGGTATGCTGTCTGTAATGGAGTGGCCAGCGCAGTCACCTGATCTCAACCCCATTGAGCTGTTGTGGGAGCAGTTTGACCAAGAAGTGCCCATCAAGCCAATCCAACTTGTGGGAGGTGCTTCAGGAAGCATGGGGTGAAATCTCTACAGATTACCTCAACAAATTAACAGCTAGAATGACAAAGGTCTGCAATGCTGTAATTGCTGCAAATGGAGCATTCTTTGACGAAAGCAAAGTTTGAAGAACAAAATTAATATTTCAAATAAAAATCATTTGTCAATGTCTTGACTATTTTTCTATTCGTTTTGCAACTCATTTGATAAATAAAAGTGTGAGTTTTCATTGAAAACACGAAATTGTCTGGGTGACCCCAAACTTTTGAACAGTAGTGTATATATATATATATATATATATATATATATATAGACCCTATATATAGACCCTCCATAGCTCGTCAAACATACAGTATCAGTCCTCACTTTTACTCACAAACCATATGAATTAATAGTAAAGGTGGTTTCTTTGTGACATCGGTGCACATTATGCCATTTACAGTGCAACGCATGCACACAACACACTTTGGTTTTATAATATTGTATTGTTCAAAGTTGTTTGCATTAATAGCTGTTTCTCTGTTTCATTTTACGCCTGAATTTTCTGTTTGCCTGAGCCTCCCTCACCAAAACGTCACTAGATGGAGCTCTGGGGGTTGAACCCATGCGCGTGTGGCCTTGGTCTCAGCCCAAAGCCCTCCTACTATGTGCTTATTGGTGACCATGCGTGACAGTTTGCAGTAACGGTCGTCTGCTTTTAGCCCTAGATTAGCCATATTCATAGGCTTTGCTTGCAAACACGCCCCCTCCCTCCTCTCTGTCTGTCAGGCTCAACGCCACTGCCTCTTTTTAACCCCTGCCATCGTCCGCTGCGCACATATCGCCTTTTATTCTCGGGACAGCAGACCGTGGACTTTTAACTCTTCACTCCATTGTTTGTGCTCTTCTTCGGTTCATCGGCCAGATGGAGGACTACCATAAACCCGACCAGCAGACGCTGCAGGCGCTCAGGAACATCGCCACCAAGCTCCGAATCAACTCCATCAAGGCGACAACTGCTGCGGGCAGCGGGTAAGAGGGATGCGGAGAGATTAAACCCAGCTGGAGATGTTCACTAGTATGACCCAACAAAACAAGGTTACTGTCCTGGGCCAGTTGCGATTTGGTTCATGCACTTGTCTGTTTTTAAAGTGCACAATAATAATAAAAAAGTAGAAACGCGGGCTGGAATTTCCACAACTCGAAGCTTGTTCTGATGGTGTGAATGTCCGCAGCAGACTGCGTGCAAGAGGATCAGTATAAAGCATCGTAGACAGAATATCACAATAATGATGTCCCGTGTGCCCAAACCAAAGAACTTGACATTGAATTGTCCTTCTTCATATTTTCTGTGAGCGTAAAACAGTGCTGTGCCAACGTGCGTTATCCGTAATTTACGCACTTTGTTGGGGGCAAAGGGTCCGAGATTACTTGACATTTTTGCATCTGTATTTCAGTTTACGAGGGTATTACGTTTCTGAGCGCAATGAGACATACTTTTACATTAACAGCCGTGTTTTGTTTGGCGCCAACAGCCCTTCAAATTATAAAAGATGTATAATATCGGGTCGGATTTGGAGGCTCGGCACAATTTGCTGCAGGTGGACCTCCCGGAACTCTTCGCGTACTCTGGGATCGGTTATATAACGGAGAAGGAGCAGAGACGCGGTCGGTGACTGCGTGATCCCGTGCGTTCATCCGTGGTGTGAGGAGGCAGCCGAACGGGACCCGGGAGCGCACGGACGCGCTCCTGCAGCTCTGCCACGCCTGCGTGCGTGCGAGCGAGCGAGCCTTTGCAGCCTCTCTCCTAAATGTCAAGTATAGCTATGATTTAAAAACGGGACGAATACGTCCGGTGAGAAATTTCAACATAAAATCCCAATTCACAAACGTTATTGGAGTGATATAAAATAAAAGATTACCTATTTAAAAAAAACGTAGATTATATTATACGTGAAAGTGTTTTTACGTTGAAAGCTGACCATCTCATTACACAGAATATATATAACGATTAGACAGCCCCGTTTTGACTCTATAATATGTGTATCGCCTTTTGTTTGCTTCCCTTAGCGTTATAATTCATTGTTTAATTTTCTCAAGTGTTTACTGAGATCTAGAGGCTACTTTTCTTTAAGTCAATTTCGGACATGCTGTGATGAAGGGATGTGTGAACACTGATAATACAACTGTGTAGCCCATTTTTCATTTATTCCATTCTTTTAGACCTAGCATCCACCAGCATCCCACATAA
Organism: Taurulus bubalis; assembly: GCF_910589615.1. NCBI lineage: Eukaryota > Metazoa > Chordata > Actinopteri > Perciformes > Cottidae > Taurulus > Taurulus bubalis. Next base: position 18,978,631 of record NC_136599.1, on the reverse strand, counting down.
GGGCAATCTTATTATTCATCTCTTTCAGTTTTTTTGCTTTTTCCCCACTTTTGATTATTTGATCCCGTTTTCCATTTCAGGAGAGTAAGGAAAAGGCCTTCATGGAGGAGGTCTGAGTGAGGTGTATTGGCATGGGATTTGAAAATAAAGAGAATAACAACATCCAAGACATAACACTACATCATAACCTATTTTGTGTTCAATTGTCGTGACTAACAGTTTGGGACTACATGTTGAATTAAGCCTTTGTACTCAAGTGTATATATTGTGTGTGCATGTATGAGAGAGAGAGAAAAAGAGACATCCTCCAAATGCATTTTCACTCTTGTGTACAAGAGCTACTCATAGCTCACTAGCATATACTGTATTTCTTGCTTCATAACTCTCTGACTGCAGTTGGTCTGGCATGACTTAACCCACGAGGTCCAAGTTGACAAAGAGTTGAGCTCCACTTCTGATTGACACTTTGTTTCTCCCTTTTTTATTTTCTCCTCTGCATCTGTGTGTGGACTGTATACTCTGAACATAGATTTCAACAACGCAAAACATCAAGTTTTTAATCCCATTGCCGTGTGTCTGATTCCTCTCTCTCCATAATTTCGTTGCAGTCATCCCACATCATGTTGCAGCGTGTCAGAGATCATGTCTGTGCTGTTCTTTCATACCATGAAGTACCGACCCGAAGACCCCCGTAACCCCAACAACGACCGCTTCATCCTCTCCAAGGTAAAACACGCATACAACCATAGCTAGGTGGGTGGCAGGTGTTTATTTGATGTAGTGCACACAAACAACACACACATGAGACTTCTACATTATTTACCAATTATAAGGTGATACATATTTAGAAAATGTGCATTAAATATTTTGTCCGCATGCATATTTTCTTGATTCTATGTGTTTGATGTTTATTATGTGCGGAGGCCATTTCCACACTTTACTATGCCAAATGTCACGCCTAATTGGAAGAGCGCACACGTTATTCAGAATAAAATTGTATTCTTCGTTCTCTCACATTTTATTTAGCAGAAAACTCCTGGGAGTCAGGTGTGCAGGAAAGGTAATCCTAAGGAGAAACATGTAGATTAGAGGCGCAAAAACAAGATTGTATAGCTCCCTAACATTGTTAAGCGTTTTATAACTCTGATAGCAGCTCCAGCCAATCAGGTCAACGGTATGGAACATCTACATTAAGTACACTATAAACCATTGACCTTTCGCCTCTGCCTCCTCAGGGTCACGCAGCCCCTGTGCTGTACGCCGTGTGGGCGGAGACTGGCTACCTGAAGGAGAACGAGCTCCTCAACCTTCGCAAGGTGGATTCCATCCTGGAGGGACATCCTGTGCCGGTGAGGTGCCGTTCAGACCTGCAAGAAGTTCTGAGTCTGAAAGCAATTTACTCCATCATACCAACATTTGTGCATTAGGAATACATGATTAAAAGCCTGACACAAGCATTCTGTGTTCATTTGGGGTTCACTGGTATTGTGACAGTAAAGAGATGTTGATGTGAAAGCCAAGATTTACAACACGACTATCCTAGTAAAGGAGCATTGAGGAAACGCTCATTGCGCTTCAACCCTTAGCACGTTGGAATCTTTCTGATTTGACTTCAGAACTGTTCCCTTACGCTGTTTCATGATCTCTTATGCCAACTCATAGATCATATTGCAAATGACTCCTTTGACATTGCTTCCTGCATGTAGCCATCTGTCAAACTCTGCTTGCTTATTTGGGCTGTGGACAAACCTTTTGACCGCAGATAAGAATCTTAACATATTGCCATGACATAACCAAGGAAAAAGATCCATGGATATACTGGAACTTTAAGATATTTAAGATAGTCACATTTTTCCTGTGATATGATATTTCGAACAGTGGTTCCCAAGCTGGGGCTTGACACCATCCAAGGCGGCTACAAGGTAAATAGGATGGTGAAAAAAGAATAATACATATATTTATGCAACAGAAACATAAGGTTTCCGTTTTCTAGCCTTTCTTTAGTCTTTCCCTCTTCTACTGGATAGTGTTATCTTTTCAAGCCGAAAAGTTTGTGAATTTCTACTTCAGAACATGACATGTACACTTGCTGCACATTCTGTTCATATAGAGACATAAACACATTTACACAGATGACAGACAAACTGTATGCACAAAGGGAGCTGGTGACAGAGATGTTCTGTCCCCGTCTCCTTTCTCCTGCGCTGCAGACATTAATAAGACACTGTTCACATAAACCCAGATACAGACACACTGGTAGTCACAGACTTCATGCTTTCTGTATTTGCAATCATGAGCTCTTCTGCAGTCTATAGAGTGAGATGTGTGTGTTTTTGTGTGTTAACAGAAGCAGCAGTTTGTGGATGTGGCCACTGGATCTCTGGGTCAGGGGCTGGGAGCTGCCTGTGGAATGGCCTACACTGGAAAATACTTTGACAAGGCCAGGTAACATGCACCAAAGAAAAGCACGCGCATATTGTGACTCCGAGACTCTCACGAAATGCAAAGACATTGATGAAGAAGCAAAGCAGCCCAGCTTGCATCGGCACATATTAAGGTAGACAGTATGAAATTATGCATGATGTATAATGCACACTGCAGTGGGCGGTGCTGACATGTGACATTTCCGCCTTTAAGTTTGGATCAAACCTTACCTGACAGCCCTGGTCTGGGTTGACATTTCGGTCAATGAGAGAGCTAGATCTGACCTCTGATCAGTTTACCTTCATATCCGGGTGAGTGAGGGTGTGCTTAGTGATCCGAAATCTGAAATATTTCTGGGGATAGATCAAGAGCTAAATAAATCAGTGATGGGGATTAATTTGTCTCTTCATGAGTAAAATTCAATTTCATAGATTTTAGATCGAAATTTAAAAAAAAATTGTTGAAAGACACTGTGCACTTCTGCAGCTGCTTCTTCTATATTTAAGGTTGACGGTTTCAAACATATTTACAACACAATAACGGGCCTGAAATACACAGTGGCCATCTATCGCCCAGCTGAATGTTAGCAGTGTGGCAGATGAGTCCTCGTGCGTCTCCTTTGTTCTCGTGCGATCTAGAAAGAGCCACATGGTCTCCAGGCCAACAGTAGAGAGAGCGTCATGGGATGCCATTCATATTTTCCTCGAAAACGATGATGCAAAAGTGTCAGAGCTGAACACAGGAACATAGTTTGACAAATATAATGTGGACAGAACTCCAACGGTAATTCTGTAAGATTTAGCAATTTTGTACACATAACAGACGCAGTGAAACAGCCGTTCAGGGAACGTCGTATTTGCAGTGTGTGTTGGCGGCCCTTGATATCTCTCACTCTGCATTCTGTGTGCACTCGATTGTTTCTGCTCTAATAATCACACATGCAAGAGCACAGCCCCTCCCCTCATCTCTATGCCTCACCCTTTACTCTCGTTCTCTCACCAAAAAAAAAAAAATCTAAATCTAATCCCCATGCTTCGGTGTGCGTGTGCGATTTTATTGGGATATGCGATTGTGAACACTGTGTGTGGTTGAGCGTGCGTGCACATGGGCGTATGCAGCATGTCAAACTAATGCGCTGCAACATAACGGCTCAGCACTCGCTCTAGAGGGACGCATCACTGGTTTCATAACACAATCTGAGACACAAACTGCTGAATGGCAACTATATACACAACCTGCTCTGCAAGATCAATAGGAGTGGAGCAGCAGGGATATGTCACACTTTGTCAAACTGTATCCGGATATTAATCAACAACCAAACTGACGCTCAGCTTCTCTGAGGGTGTGGTTTTTATTAAAAATCAATACATGAATGAACCTGTCAACTACACTTATCAACAGACACTTCACACTGCTTCACGCTTGTGTGACTCTGGTTCAATAGACTGCAGTTGTAAATTGGAGGTTATCGGATCAAACATACGCAGGGCTCCTCCTCGGGTTCGTTCAGGCATCGCACCAAACCCAGCAGAGAAGGCAACTCATCACTGAGTGTATTTGGCTGGAAGTTTCATTTCCGTTGGTTTTGTGTTGTAATTGTGTGGGTGGCAGACATTGTGAGGTAGGTGGACAGCTATGGGCTGTTGTCTAAGAGAGGTATCACCTTGTCTTAACCGGATAAAAGAGAAGCGCGCTCCTCACACCTCCTGAGGGATTACTTTGCTCCTCCAGCTGAAGCGCTGATCAACCTGCTGTAGTTCTCCTGATGTCCTTTAGACTGTGCTCTTGATACCGGAGTGGTTTCATCTTTGGCACAATGTGTTGCAGATTAGTACAATCTGCAATTGTTACCTCTCGCACTTGAAAACCTCAGAATTGAAAAAGATTGAAGATTAAGAGGGATTTATAGTCTACGTGACTGGGATCACTCATACATACTGTATACATGCAAAACATTAAGTACAGCAAATACCTAAAGGGTGAGACTTCTATATTTTAGTACAATAATGTGACGTAGAAGACATTTTTGTACAAATCTGAAAATTGCTCCCAAATATGGTGAAGTGATCTGAAGCTAAAGATGAAAACATTACTGATATTGTATAATTCGTTCAATTCAAACTTAGTTTGGAGAGGAGCCGTACCGTTCTGATCCTGTTGTTTCTTTAGATCAATAAGATTTTCAAAATGTTAAAAGATATTTAATAGGTGAGTTACCTCTTATTGTATGTCTTACCTTAACTGCTAGTACGAAACTGAAATAAATTATTGTTTCAAGCTCAGTTAATATCAGCCATATTAACTAAATGTTCTACCAGATGTGGTTCAATGCATCTGTATCAATACATATAGTTTCAGCAGACACATTTCAGAAACCGACCATTAGAGATCTGTCTAACTGGTTATTCGTGTTTCATCGCTACCTCTTTTCTCTCCCTCTCTCCATCTCCACGTCTGTGGAATTCCTCCCTTCTTTTTCTTCACTTCTTCCTCTCTCTTTTCTTTTCTGTGCCGTTTGTATATTCGGGGTTGGAATGCGTAGTGTAATGCGGCGCGTCTCAGCCGATCTTCCAGCTTTAATGAGAATGTGTCTATTTGACTGGAAAGCTGTCAGGAGTCATTACACCGCAGGAGCAACTGGTGAGGATGATCAGAGCTCAGCGGGGTGGGGGGGGGGGGGGGGTGTTTAGGTGTGAGGGTCAGCTGTCACATTTAGCCCTATAGGAGGAATCAGAAGATGGGGTGGGGTGCACCAAGAGGGAAAACGGAGCTGATATGGAAAATGATCGCTCCTATTTATTCATCTCTTTCCTTCTGGTCTGTCTTTATAAGCTCTGAATAACCTAAAATCTCTTTCTGGTCGTAGCTATCGGGTGTTCTGCCTACTTGGTGATGGAGAGATGTCCGAGGGCTCGGTGTGGGAGGCCATGGCCTTCGCCTCCTACTACCAGCTGGACAACCTAGTGGCCATTTTGGACATCAACCGTCTAGGTCAGAGTGACCCGGCTCCACTTCAGCACCATGTGGAGAAGTACCAGCGACGCTGTGAGGCTTTTGGGTGAGCAGGGGGCGGAGTCAGAGGGTGAAGCTGGGTTGGTGGGAGGATGTGAAGTGTGTGTTCATCTGAATGCTGAAATAATTTGTTAATTAATATAACTGTTTTCATTCATATAAATTCACCCGTAGGACTGCATTTAAAGTGTGATCTATTCTGCTTTACCAGATGGCAGGCCATCATTGTGGATGGCCACAGTGTGGAGGAGCTGTGTAAGGTGCTGAGTCAACCTCGCCACCAGCCACTTGCCATCATCGCCAAGACTATCAAGGGCAAAGGCATCCCAGGTACATAACCAGGCACACATGCCGTGATCCACAGTATGAGTAACCAGTATCAGTGTGGTGTAGAGTTCAAGTAAGGTTCTTACATGATTTTTTTATTTAATTTTTTTATTTAAGATCAGACTCAATAATAAATTAATATTTTAAAAAAGAAATGGTGAATGAAGGGTGTGTGTGTGTGTGTGTGTGTGTGTGTGTGTGTGTGTGTGTGTGTGTGTGTGTGTGTGTTGTGGATCAAAATCACCTACTTTTTTGTTTAGTTTGAATGTAGATGTCTTTCTTACTTAATCATACAATACATATTTCAAGCAAAAAAATGAAAAACTATCATAACAAGCACGGTTTTTCATAGCCACGACACTGGGCGGTTATTGCTGCTTACCTGCTCCAAAAACCTGTTTCTAAATGATGACTTGGTAAAACGGTGGCAACTCACAGGGAATAATATTTCTGTCAGAAGTTTTCTTGACTGCCCTGGGGACCCGCCGCCAGTGCAGAGGGGCCCTAACTCGTTGTAATCCAGGCAGCGCTTTAGTGCTTTAGCTGCTGCAGCACAGTAATCCTTCAGAATGTGTAGGATACACTCGCAGCCACAGTCCTTTGTGCTGGTGTTGTGATAATGGTGAGGGGCCGCGTGTGTGTGACCATGCGTGATAATGGTAAGGGACTGTGTGTGTGTGTGTGTGTGTGTGTATGTGTGTGTGTGTGTGACCATGTGTTACTGAGAAAGAGATGTAAAAAAAATAATAAATGTTTTAACAGCAACGTGTGTGTGTGTGTCTAAGAGAGGAAGGAGTATGTCTTTTTATACATACGTTTTTGTCAGAAATCGTGAGTGTTGTCATAAGCATGTGGCCTCTTGATTCTAATCTTATCTTTGAAGTAGCCTGTTGGGACCCACTGAAGTGGATGATTGTTATGAGTGTGACTGCTGGCCATTGTGTATTTTATGCACATGCATAAATGTGGAGGAGATAAGTATGCAGGATATGAAGAGGAATTTGTTTTATAGATTATACCCTGTGCTTGTATATGTGTATATTTCAGGTGCATTTTGATCTAAACTTCATTAAAACCAAAAGCACATACAAGTCATCTTTTAAGGACCAATGAGTAACCCCCTAATCTTCACTTTGACATACGCAGCCACTTTGACCCCATACACTTTTCTGTTTGTCACCATTTTTCTTCCCAATAAAAAGTGTGTTTGTGTGTTTTTCAGCTGCTGAGGATAAGATGGGCTGGCATGGTAAGCCTTTGCCCAAAGACATGGCTGACAGCGTGATCAAGGAGATGCAGAGCCGCGTCGTCAGCTGCAACAAGCGCCTGTATCCTTCTCCGCCCAATGAGGATGCCTCACCGGTCAGCCTCCGCAACGTCCGCATGCCGAGTGCCCCCAGCTACAAACTTGGAGAAAAGGTGTGACGAGCTCAGATGTCTTCAATCACCTTAAAATCTCATAATAAACTATAACATTTGTCTTTAACTCTTCAGATAGTACACAACATAGCTTGTGTATCTTCTCCTGATTGGTTTGTCTCTGTGTTACCAGATCGCGACGAGGAAGGCCTACGGCATGGCTCTGGCCAAGCTGGGCCGTTACAACGACCATGTGGTGGCTCTGGATGGAGACACCAAGAACTCCACCTTCGCCGAGCTCTTTAAGAACGAACACCCCAACCGCTACGTGGAGTGCTACATCGCAGAGCAGAACATGGTGAGAACGAGACGTTGGCACTCCAATTAGATGTCTGCAGAGGTTTGGGATCATTCAGGCTCTTAAAACTTACATTCAATAAATACAATTAGGGCATTTGGGCAATATATGAAATACCAGGTTAATTTTATGTCCTAAGTATGAACATAAATATATTGTTTCCACTGACCCCTTGAGAAGCATTAATATAAACAACGTATTGTGCTAGCTGTGCTGTAGGACTGGACTTTGAGCTAAAGGTCAAACTGATGCATGTTAGCATGCTAATATGTGCTAATGAAAACTAAACAGTCCAGCTGAGGCTAATGGGGATGTGATTAGCAACACTTGTCATTGTCACTGAGACGTTTCAATAAAAACCAAAGTAAAACATCATGGTCAGCTCGATGAAAACTAAAAAAAATGTTGTCCCCCTCCGTCCTACCTCTCCCTCGTCCTGCAGGTGAGCGTTGCAATGGGTTGTGCCGTGAGGGACCGTAACGTGGTGTTTGCCAGCACATTCGCTACGTTCTTCAGCCGGGCCTACGACCAGCTCCGCATGGCCGGCATCTCTGAGAGCAACATCAACCTCTGCGGCTCCCACTGCGGTGTCTCTATTGGTCAGTTCCTGTCTCTCTTTTCACCAATCATGACCTTAAAGTGAACCGCTAAAAGGTCAATAGTTAGTTCTTTAAGTCCTAGTTATACATAGTTATACAGTTAATTTATGGTAACAGTAGGTGGAATTTGTAGGTTTAGGAGGATTGTATAATGACATGGAGATGAGAGAGGGAAGACAAACACCATGTGGTTACTGACGTTTGTTATCAAATGAGTAGCTATGTGTAGGTCCACAATGTATGTCAAATGAAAAGCAATCCAAGCTGTCTGCAGAATATATTTAAAAAAGTTGCTTTAATTTCACTACAACGTGGGTTGAAACAGCCCACAATATGTCTGAGTTTTAATTTTCCTGACCCTAAACCTTTTTCCTCAAAACTTCTCACCTCCTCTGTTATCCATCTTCCTCTCCTGGTATCAGCACTCCCCTTCCTCCCCCTCTCACTGTCTCTGTATCATGGAGGTGATGACAGAGCGGCCTGATTCTCTTTCACCTCCTCCTCCTCTTCCTCCTCCTCCCCTTACTCCTTCACCTCTCCAGGTACATTGCATGCGCACCTTTCCAGACTGAATGCATGCCAGTCTGCCAGAATGTATTTTCCAGTCTCTGGTAAACATACGAGTCTCGCTATGCCTTGTATCTGTTTCAATCTGAGATGTGTATATATTCAGGTGAGGACGGGCCCTCTCAGATGGGTCTGGAGGACCTGGCCATGTTTAGGGCCATCCCCACGGCAACCATCTTCTACCCGAGTGATGGTGTCTCCACTGAGAAAGCTGTGGAGCTCGCCGCCAACACAAAGGTACACATAGTCACCCTTTATAAGAAATTAACAATATTTTAAAATGGACATCTGAAAAGAACATTTGTAAAGGTTTTATAACAGAATGAAAGCTGCATCATAGAGTATATGTATGGGATCCAATCTTCCACAGCTTCTGTTATGAATATTACATGTGGATGATTTCTGGTTTGTTTTAGGGTTTGTGTTTCATCCGAACGAGCCGCCCAGAGAACTCCATCATCTACAACTGCAATGAGGACTTTCATGTTGGTCAGGCTAAGGTTTGTAGCAGCGTTTTATATATCTGTCAAACTCTTTCATGCGCTTTGAACTTTTTTCTGTTTATACCTCATCATCACAAATGACTCATCTGACACTAGAGTGTGTGCATGTTTCCATCTGGAGTCCAAAAACAAATATGTCTTCACTTCCCACTCAGGTTGTGTATAAAACCAACGACGACCAGGTGACTGTGATCGGAGCAGGAGTGACCCTCCACGAGGCTCTGGCGGCTGCTGAACAGCTGAAGAAAGGTATAAAAAAAGGACAAAACCAAGGAAACCAGCCAGTCAGCATAAGAGTACACAGTCTTATTTGAACCATCGGTTGGACTGAGGTGTCTCCTCCGCCTTCCTCTCTCCTCAGAAAGAATTAACATCCGTGTGATTGACCCGTTCACCATCAAGCCCCTGGACTCCAAGACCGTCATCGACAACGCCAGGGCCACCAGAGGACGCATCATCACAGTGGAAGACCACTACTATGAAGGTGAGGGGTTGTGAGTGACCTTCACAAAACAAAGCAAATGTGGAGAAATGGCTGGGTTAGTTTCTTGAGATATTCTAAAAATAATCAAACAAAGTGCATTTCAGTTGACAACATCCAAGGTTTAACTCTGACCTGTAGCCTTCGTCACATGTCCGTGCCCTCGGTCGCCGATCTATCAACCTCTTTCCACTCAGACCAATATTAAACGTTTAAAAATGTAAACATCAGATACATTTTAAACCTGATTTGAGAACCACCGGGAAGCCATATTGGTGATTATAACTTTTGTTTTCCTGCGTTATAGTCCTGAAATAATGATTTTATATCTATTTAATTAATATCGTACCATTGATGGATAAACTATTGTCATAAAATGCAAGAAATGCATGATCAAAAAGTAATCTCAATTCCCCAAAAGTAAAATGTCTGGTCACCGAACGTTGCTACATAATGTCACATAAACTGATGTTGTGTAATACATTATGAGTTGTGACGGGTCTCAATAACAATGTAAAGTGCCACTCTACTGCAGTCGTCTACTGAACCGTGTCCAAATTTAAAACCAGGACAGTCCCATCTTCGTGGATCACATGGTATTAACAGGAGAGCTCTAACTAGCAGGCGTAAGGATTGTTATGCAGCTGCTTGCATGTTTGTGCTCATGAATAAAAAATGCCTGGAGCAAAGGACAAAGGACAAGCTGCAGACAGACAGAGGAAGTGTGAGGAAGCTGGAGTCTGAGCCAGGGAAGGGAGAGAAGAGCAGCATGGGGAGGGGAGGACGAGACAGAGGTATAGGGATCCTGAACGTGGCAGAGAATTGGGGTGAAAGTGGGTTTGATGAGAGAGATGGGGGCTACAGAAAAGGTAAAATGGATAAAAAAAAAAAAAAAACAGTGGGGGTGAAGTGGGAGGAGCTGGGAGAGCTTGTCAGGGTTTCTTAATTTCAGCCCCGACCTTCGGGCTCACGCTGACCTACATACAGTACCAGCATGACGAAAACGAGTGTCCTGAATTATCTCTCTCTGTTGGGTTTGTGTTTTTCTGTTGTCCTACATGTCGCTTCTTTCTCTGCTTGTTGACAATACATTATGTTTGCCATGATAGACAAAAAAAAAGGTGTCTCTCACACACACACCTATATTTGGAGTAATCTGATTAGTTCATTACATGCAAGTGAAATATATATATATACATATATATATGTATATATGTATATATATATACACATATACATATATACATATGTATATATATACACACATATATATATACACATATATATATATATATATATATATATATATATATATATATATATATATACACATAGTATATATATATAGTATATAGTATCCAGGGAACAGGGGATGTGGTGAACAGATGGGTAATTGGCATTTGTCCCTCGTCACTCTCCATCTAGCTCGCACACTGGATGCCAGCTTAACATCAACCACAGGATGGGAAACATTTAGCAATAAAGGACATGCAATAATTACTCTCTTTTTCTAATTTCTCAGCTTTAATGTTCACTCAGTCAGACATGTTTGAATGACGGTTTGGATTGAAACGTGAGACCGAGAGAAGGAGAGGATAGTGTTCAGGGGGGGTGAAAGTAAGGAGTGAGAAAGTCGAGGTAGGGCGTCGGCCGTCCTGTCAGTCCAAATCACATCGCTGCAGAGCTCAATCACTCGTGAAGCTGCGTGAGATTTTATATGACATGGAACAAATGAAAAGAGTTGAAGGGAGGCATTCTCGTAAAGAACATGTTTGCCTGTGTGATTTGTGTGAACAATCGGTAATCCTGACTGCTGTGTGTTCTCACTCCTCAGGTGGTCTCGGTGAGGCAGTGTGCTCCGCGGTCGTGAACGAGACCGGCTTCACTGTTCACCGCCTGGCGGTTTCTCAGGTGCCCCGCAGCGGCAAGCCCAACGAGCTGCTCCGGATCTTTGGCATCGACCGTGACGCCATCACTCAAGCGGTCCGCAAGGTGCTCAGCAGCTCCGCCAACGCCAAATAAGAGCGCTGCGGCAGCGGCGGCAGCAGCAGCAACACATATGGGAAACGACTCTGTGGTTAACTGGTGAGCACCATGAAGACGACAAACAAGTAACCAACACGGAAGGAGGGAAAGCACTTCTGGCCCACTTACGCTCTCCTCCTCGTAAAACAATCAAAAGCAAAAGTTTGCAAAATTTGGAATAAAAGTTAACCCAGTTTTTCTCTTTTACTGTCATTGATGTGGTTTTGACACCCCATATTCTCCCCCCTTCAGTTTGTGTAAACACGCCCCTTCCCTTCACAAACTCACATCCACACCTCCACCCTCTAACCCTTCCTACCTCCCAGAGAAAGTTATGGTACTGCTGTAGTGTTTCAGTGAAAGCAGTGAACGTGGTTTGGAGTAAAGTGAAGTCTTTTTTTTATATTTTCTGTGGATCCCCTCTCACTTCTTCGGCGCAGCGTTTCGTACGCCTGCGCCCAGTTTGAGTCTTTAAATCCTTCCCACTAAACCCAGCAGGGTGTGGAGAAGCTCTGGTTTGGTCTGTTTGAGCACTGACTGTTTTTAACCCCGACTTGGATGGGACTGCTTCACACCAATAAAGGGACGGTTTCTTCACAACATCTGTGTCTGAGGTCTTTTTTGTAGGTTGTGGTTTGATGATGCACAGGTTCATTTTACAGTGAAAGACAATTGTACAAAAACTGCTTTCTTTATTTTTGCACAAGAGCAAAGCATACTGCTGTGAACAGGACCAGCAGCAACACTGTATTTAGCTTTTTTGTATTTAGCTATATATATATATAAAAAAAAGTATTCAATTAAGTGTACGCAATATTTAGAATATGTTCACAGCTTTATCGTGCCGTCAGAGCCCTTTCCGACGGGGAAATGAACCGTAAGTGTGACTTGTCTGTGCCTTCACAAAAGCCACAAGAACAGTAAGACTTTTTATTGATGTTCATGACATACTAAACTGACTTTGAAAGACATTTTTGGGACGTACGATGAATTTTTGTGAAATTCTTTTGACATGCTTTACTAAATAAAATGTTCTAGCATACTATATACTTTTACGTAGCTTTTTTCAACGTAGTCCTTTTTTATGACTTCTTTTGACGCATAATACTTGTTTGAGATATCATACGACGTTATTCAACATACATATTCTGACTTAACGTTTTGGGGGTCTTTTTTCAACACATGACTTTTTGTGACTTTTATTCAACAAACAGTTTTTTTTTACTCAATACATCATACTTTGACTTTTTTAATGACTTTTAAAGACGTTTTTAACATACTATGTCTTCTCTTACTTCTTTCAACCTACCATACATGACTTTTGGTACTTTTCTTGATATACTTTATAACTTTTCTGTGACTGTTTTTGACGTATATTACTTAAAACCTTTTCCGATACCCAATACAAGATTATATACAATACTTTGTTGTGACTTCTTACGAAATACTATACTTTAACTTCTTTGACTTTTTTTCCACATAGACTATGACCTTCTTTGCATTATTGTACATTGACTGTTTCATGTCTTCTTATGACTTTTCTCAACATAAAATAGTATTACTTTCTCACGACTTTTTAAAATGTACTGTAGTATGACTTCATGACTTTCTATGACATTTTATGAAGTTTCTCAACATACTATATTATGACTGTTTTATAACTTTGTTTGACATAGAACACTGACTTTTACTAATTACGTTTTTAGAAATACTATACTATGACATTTTTGACATGCTGAACTATTACATTCAATACTTTTCTTTACATACTGTAATGTGACCTTTACTGACAGTTCCCGTTCAGAATGTGTGCCAATCACGGCTGTATCTGTGAAACCATTTAAAGCAAAGGCTTTTTTTATTGTCTATTCATCCAACATGAGCCTATACAGTTTAAACCAGGTATAAGATATCTGTCCACCAATAAAGATCAAATTTGAGAGGTGTAGGCATCCCCAAGTCATTGAACAGCATAATGAGAACACCTGAGACAGGGTTGTCAAAAAGTTATTATGCCTGATAAACACCTAAATAAAATAATTACTTTAAACAATTATTGCTTTGAAGGAATTTCTTTAAACTATGAATTATTAGTCTTTTGAATAGGATGCAGGTTTCCCATTCAGGAGCAGCAATCCTAAAGGCTTGTCTAACCACCTCTGTCCAATCATTAGGGGCAGTCAGGCGGCAGAAAAGGACTCGTCTTCTTATGGAAGCATGTAGTTTTGTATAAAGATCTCAGCCTCACCTTAGTGCCGTCCACGTCTTGGTTAAGTTAAAGTGCCCTTGTGACCCACAACCCACATCCACCATGTGTTGTGCATATTCAATGTGTGTTCATAATTTTAAAAAGCCTTTTGAAAGATTCACGCATACTGCAGCATGCAAAAGTGTGTGTGACATTAAAATATACTATGTGTGTTTGTTATACTCTACGGCATTTCAACTGTTAATTTAGCAACATTTTCTGAGAGGTTTTAATTAAGAGATGTGGGACAGGATTCAAAAGGTTCAGGTCACCCATATTTCTCAGATCCATGAAGAGATGGAAGTAAAGAAGTCTACTGATGTATACATTTTAATGAAATATAGATAGAAAATCCACTGGCTCTGCACACAAGCTTTAATCAAAGGTAAGGAATTGTTCAAGGGTGTTTCTAAATGTTGGTAAATTTAAGGTGGAGCAGCCATATACAGAACTAAAATAAGATCCCATTTGTCCTGGTAACCAACAGTATTGTCTTCCTGTAGTCCACTCTTCTGGACTGGGCGCTGCTGGTAAGGACTACAGAAGATTGAATGTGATATCTGGGACCTTTGACCTCACTCCTATAGCGCAGCAGGAGTTAGTCTGGTCTTTGAGCTGAACAGTGTGTGTCAGCTGTGAGTGTGTGTGAGAAAAGTGAAATGCACTGACAGATTGTGTGTGCGTGTACTGTGCGTGTGTATGTTCATACTGTTCAGACACTGTAGATGCTGGGAGTGTAGACGGGCTGGGCGTTTCTGTCCTGGCGGCCGTCAAAGCATCTGTCAATCTGTCGTATTGATTCTTCTCCACTGATGCACAAATCAACACACACATATGAACACATGGAGCAGCTCACACACCTCCTGTCAAACTTAATTTCAGCACCTTCCAAATGCACAAGCAAACAAAAGCTATACATTAAACAGGTTTTCAGATTGTGAATTAATTACTTATGACGCACAGTAATTATACATATACCCATTGGAACCACAAAAACATCTACACAATCCTTCATCATTTAAGATGCAGCACACGCTTCTATCCGAAAAGAGAAATGTATACAATGGGAGCCTAACATTTCTGAATTATTTGTGTGCTCGGATGCGTGTGTGTATGTATGTGTATATATGGTGTCGCTTTGTCGAGAAAGCGACAATGTGTGTGTATATATACACACACACACACACACACACACACACACACACACACACACGTTGTCGAGAAAGCGTAGGTCCAGACGGGTTCTCCACTTTGTTTCTGCTTCCCTGAGCCCCCGCCCCTTGATGCAATCACATTGACAGTCTACCTCATGGCCAGTTTCACAGACACAAAGGAATATTAATGTACAGTACATTGTCTCATTATGTATCTTTAAGGGTCAGTAAGTTTAAATAAATGATAATTTTGAGAGATATATATATATACACATATATATGTATATATATATATGTGTATATACATACATATATACATATATACATATACATATATATATACATATATATGTATACATATATATGTATACATATATATACATACATACATATACATATATGTATACATATATATGTATATATGTATACATATATATGTATACATATATATATACATACGTATATATATATACACATATATACATATACATATATGTATATATGTATACATATATATATACATATATATATGTATATATGTATACATATATACACATATATATGTATATACACATATTTATATATATATATGTATGTGTGTATATATGTATATGTATATGTGTATATATATTATATATATATATACACATATACATACACACATATATATAGATACACATATATATATATACACATACACGTGCATATATACACACACATATACGTATATATATATATACACACATATATACACATTATATATATATATATATATATATATACACATATACATATCTATATACATACATAGCTATATATATATATACACACATAGCTATCTGTTTTGCTCAAGTTTAGTCGGAAAATTACTTTTGTGATTTTGGTAAAATGATCTTATAAATAAGAGTAAAACAGCAAACGTGATGAGAAAAGTTTTATTTATCTATACAACATTATACTATACACTCATTCAAGGTGATTTGGATTCAACTCAAAATAGAAAAAAAACTCCATACTTCCATTAATGAGATGCCATATCTTATTATGCAGACAATATTGATTTAAATCACAGTGTGAAAGACTAAAATCATAGTTTAGACTCTGCACTTTCTCTTAATTCTGTAACAGACTTACTAGACACTAAAATGTAAACAGTAATTACGGTGTGTTTGTGCATTTCAGTGCAACTATATTAAGCCTGAATGAGAAGCTTCTCTCCCACAGTAAAAAGCACTAAAACACTGGAAGCATGCGCTGGAAGAAAAAAGTGTTCAATGTGTTTAACGGCATCAAATATTCAGTGGGTTTTCATCCACTGTACACTTTGTATGAGGCACATATCTTCAGAGGTTAAAACGTATATTTCTCCACTTACTGAAGGCTCTTTCTAACTTAAATAATGTTAAACAAAACAGCAGCTTCTGTCTTTTTGCTCAGAAACCTATATGAATAAATAGAAGTGGCAAAAAATGTAATGCCGAATTTAACAGATTTTCATCAGTATTGGCCTTTTGTACTTATAGGGCCGTTCTGTGTGAGATGCCCCTCCCCCTTCTAGCTCCTGTACTCATCCCCGCAGTCCCCGATAAGTGCACTGAGGTCCCTGGAGCGCCGTGTCACTGCTGTGATGGCGGCAAGATCTTCCTCTGTCAGCTTCAAGTCAGGGCTGCAGCTACGCAGACTGTCACTGATGTGTTGCCCCGCCCCTGCGACGCCTAGCCGGCAGCCGACAATGACCCCGCCCACTGCGGGGCGATCCAGCACGTAACGTGTTGCCACGCTGGCCAGGGAGCAGTCGTGTCTCCGAGCAGCGTTCTCCAAGGCGACGAGGAGGTCCTGGAAAAGGCTCCAGCCACCCCAAGAGTTGATCATGTTCTTGTACTTGGAGAGGGAGGCGGTGTAGAGCTCCGTCTTGGAGCTAGGCTCCGTCTTTCCCAGATAACGCTCTGAGAGTAGGCCGCCAGCTAAGAGAGGGCAGTGATGGAGGAAGGAGAGTGGAGTGAGGAATGGAGGAGAGAGGCAGACCAAGGAGTTAAAAGGAATCAGGGAGGATGAATACAGGAGGGAGGTGGCGGGAATACAGGGATGGAGGAAACCAAAAGATGAGATGGATAAGAGGAAGTGGATGAAGCAAGAGCATGGGGAGAGAAAAGAGAAGGAGGGAGGGTAGTGCGGAGACCATTGAGGTCAGGAGGAGGATGGGATGCAGAGACAGAGGGAGAGGAAGGAGTAGCGATGATCGAGGGGGAGGGAAGAGGACAGAGGATGTGTCGTCACATCGAATGACTCCATTTTAGAAACCCACCATTTTACATCTTTATATCATAATGGGAAATGCTTGATATCAAGGAAACCTTCATCTTTGTAAATGCTCTATTAGAGTGATAATCTAATTAAATGCTGAAAACATTAATATATGATGACTGGATTTAAATCTTAATGTGTTGCATCTCACCCAGAGTGCCGTACGCGAGGAGCTGAATGTTGTTCGCCAGACAGAACTTCTCCATCTTGGCCGCAGGTCGATGGTCAATCAAGGAGTACTGAACCTGCATGGTGGACACATTAGATACATGATTAATAGATGCACTGAAAGAGGGAGTCTGATGGAGTATTCACTAACATGCATGGTACCTGGTTGCTTGAGATGCGGATGCCTCGACTCGTGATCTCCTCCAGCCTATGAGTGTCAAAGTTAGTGAGGGCCAGCTCTCCTGAGAAGAAAAAAAAGAAACAGGTCTCTTCAGAATTAATGCTAACAGGAGGGAATAAGAAATATGTTAAATTATTCAATTCAAGTTAGACTTGGAGTTTCATTTTCAACCTTGAAAACAGCAACTTAATGAAAAACAAATTCTTCACGTTAGGTCCACTTCGTTGGTTTTTCTGAAGCTTTCTACCACACCTCATGGCCTTCCTCAGCAGAGGGGAGTTGTTGTAGTTGAAACCCCAAGTAAGTGGACCGTTTATACAGATTATGAATGACTCAAACCGCTAATAAAGCCCTTAAGATGCAGTTGAAAGCTCTGACAAAATGAGCATAACTCAATGTCCACTTACTAGCCTTTTCCAAATAACTATTTCCTTGAACAACTATAAATAAAATGCAGCCTATAAAATGTGAATATATTACAATTCCCAGTTATACATATGATATTAGCCTGCTAATATATTGGTCAGATTCTAATGCTTTTGTTATTTCTTTCTTTTGGTTGACCGTATGTATCGAGTGCGTACGTATGAGTCCCTCCTGCTGCAGGTCGGAGAGGTGTCCCAGTGCGTCCAGGTATCTTTTGTCTTTATAGTCCCACCAGTGGAACTGAACACAGTCCAGACTGTCAACCTGCATCCGGCTCATGGAGCGTTGCAGTGCCTTCTCCACCACCTGCACACAGAGTGACACTTCAGCCCCCATTGCTACTTTAAACAGGAAACAATAAAGACATGAAACCCACGCAAGATAAACACTGAGGAGGACATGTACACTGTAATAGTCAACGTGTCAGTGCTCGTTGGTCAGCAAAGTATGCCCAGTTTGGCATTCTGGACTTAAATTTCATTTTTACTTCTCAACCGACATATACCCCATTACAGACATATCTGGTATAAGTCAATAATGGCCGATACATTGGCCTAGTTCTAATATCAGTGAATCTGACAATCTAAATAATTTAACATACAAATAAACATGAGTTGCTTATATTTGTTTTCTATTGATTTAATAGCTTACAGTAGCATGCATGAAGCCCATGCATACAATCTGAATACTTGTCATGCTGTTTGTTTTCTAAGTAAAGACCTCATATCTAATAAAACAAAGGCTACAGAGGGAATCCTCTAAAGGGACTCGACACAAACAAATGTCCTGAGAGTCTTTTATGCAGCTTTACATTCGTGAAGTAGGCCAGTAAGGTGAAGTCCTGGTTCTTTATGAAAAGACACACACTGCTCTCTAGTGGATAAAACTATTCTCACTGTAAAGCACGGCAGACCGAGTGGCAGTGTCTCTTTGTCTCAATACAATGGTCATCGGCTCACCTTTCGGTTCATTGGTTCTGGTCTTGGCACGTACTTGGTCAGACTCTGCAGAGCTGGGACGTCATTCCCAGATGATTTACGCTAAGAAAAGGTCAAACAAACAGTTAAAGAAATTATAATTACAAACGACAACTGTTTGAATTGAGCAATGCCTTGTTTCTGTAGCTTACACTGGTATATTATAACCTTACAAGGCTAAATATCTTGCAAATGATTAAATACTGCACAATAGCTTTTTTTGCACAGCTAAAAACACTTATTTAAAATGGATGCAGAAATTAAGAAGCATCTGTTGATTAGTTGTGTCAAGAAGCCTGGAAAGCATGTGTAATGAGGTAAACCATGTGAGAGAGCGAGAAAAGCTGGTTAGATGAGAAACAAGCTCTTTGGCTCTCCGCACATTATTCCAGGTGAGTGGCTGAGACCACGGTCGATACCATTAAACTGTCGAAGCACATCAGCCACAAAAACTCTGATCTGAGTCACATTGGGACCTGTGCGTAGATATGTGTGTGTGTGCGTAAAAGAAAGGCAGAGAAAGCATTAGCTCATTATCATGTGAATGTTTGTGTGTGTGCAAGAGCACTTCTAAATGTGTGTGTATTGTATCTGCTGCTATGTGAAGAGCGCCGGCACTAACAGTTAGATTGACAAATCAATAAACTCACAGGGATTATAAAGTATGAATGACAACTGTGTTCATCACACTTACCTCAATAAAACTATACTTAACAGTTTATTCTGAATTCTTTGAGTTTACTTTACCATTTGAGCTCAATGACAGAAAATGTGAAAAGTTTTGCCATTTTGACCCAGTTAGCTTTATTCCCAAACATATTCTTGAATCCGGCCACATGTTTTTACAAGCAAAATGCATTGTTTATTTTCCATGAGCAGTTTTCTTTTTAAGAATCTGTGTCTGTTTGTTTCTTGCTTCTTTTCAGTCTATTTCTTGTAAATGTGCCTTTCTTTTGCACACACACACACACACACTGAAGTTAGCGCTCCACAATCTGCGACAGAACATCAGCTCCCTCTTGTGTTTTAAAAGGTTATTATTCATCTATGGTCAAATCATAACAAAATGTTATTGATCACCCCCAAATGTGTATTTGATTTTATCTTAACCTTTTAAAATCCAATCCCCCCCTAGGAGGGGGGCAGGCTGAGCGATTGTTATATAACACTGTCAATCATAGCTCGTTTTGTGAAAAAAAATGCCCAAATTGTGCTGTATTTGGATGTATTGAACACCATAAGTAATATACAAGTGAAATATATGGTTTGGTACATGAAAAAATTCAAATGTGCCCCAATGCAAATTTTGGGGTCCTCGTCTGAATTTTCTCTGTACTAAAACCTCTAACTTTGTTCTGCTTCACTTTATCCTTTCTGTCAACCTTTGCAGGTAGAATGTTCACATATTGTGTATGATTTGGGTTAGAGTTAGACCTTACAGCTGCATCATTCCACAGATATAATAATCCTGAAAGTGCTTTTTTTCTAGGCGAACCTGAAACCGTTTTTTTTTTTTCCTGCGTGTCATCTTCATTTACTCTTAACCAGTAACATATAGACATATATTTACCCATCTGAACAAAATCTCACATGAGTAGCTTTTATTATAACCAACATTATTCAAATAGCCCTAGTGGTTGCAGAGATACACCCTTTTTAGTTTGGGTGTGCAATTTTCGAGGAAAGGGGCCTAAAAATAGGTTTGTTTCCAAAAGGTTTTAAAAACTAATTTGGACCAGTATTTTGTTATTGGATCATTTTAATTTGAACAACATTATCGCAATATCGTGTATTGAAAAGAGGGGAACTGTACAAAACAGCAGTTGAGACGATGGGAGCACATTAAATGCTTATTGAGTCACACTTGCTCATGAACTACCTTAAAACATAACTGAGTGTGAGTGAGTGAGTGTACCTGGCTGTTGAACTGTCCAAATATTTCCTCTGCAGGCCCATAAATGTCTGCCATGTCAAATGTGGTCAGACCCGCGTCTACGTAGGCCTGCATCGCCTCCACTGGAAAGATGAGGGGCACATTTTTAGATTAAATACATTATTATTGTATTCACAATCAGGCTATGAAATAGATAGTTAGAAAGCCTAGTTTATGGAATCCCAATTTTGCACAACTAACATGTAAAGCGTCTGTTTGACTCCACAGAAACTGCTGATAGAGACAGCAGCATGGCCCAACGAGGGCAGTCTATTAACTCAAACGTAGTCGTCCTCCTGTCGTTTTACAGGTGTGAGCGACGTAGATTATCGCATTAGGGAAAGACTTCATGAGGTCTTTATCTGATCAAACATTTGAGCCACTACAGGATGTTTTCTCTACCTGCTTTGCTGCGGTCCACCGCCCCGTGCGCGCCGGACACCTGCCACATGCCGTTGAGCACCCGGCAGACCTCCAGACCTCCGGACAGCCTCACTTTAGGAACCGAGGACATCCTGCTGTCGGTGCCGGAGAGGAAGCTGCGGTTGATGTCCTTCTTCTTCAAACACAGTATTGTAATCACTGTGGAGGGTTAAAGCTGCAGGATAACATTGAACTCGGCTCCACACACGTCACTTACTTTACGTCAAGACTTAACCGAACCACCGCCAAGAAAAAAATAAGCAACAAGTCACAACAACGTGCTAGTTACGTGTTTTGCGTAACAGAGTTACAAAATCCACCCACGATTGTTTCCACCAACAGCTGACTCTGTTTAGCCGGAAATAACAGTCTTCTTCTTCTTCAGCAGGTTGGCTGCTGGTTTCCTGCCCTCTACTGGAAACAAATGGTCACTACTGTAACCTCCTTTGCAGAGCAGCAATGACGAAACACGGAGACGTGACGCAGTAAAAAATAATCTTTACTCTTCCGTTA
Organism: Taurulus bubalis; assembly: GCF_910589615.1. Taxonomy (NCBI): domain Eukaryota; kingdom Metazoa; phylum Chordata; class Actinopteri; order Perciformes; family Cottidae; genus Taurulus; species Taurulus bubalis. The sequence goes on along the minus strand of NC_136599.1, from coordinate 18,956,649 downwards.
CATCACACACACACACACACATTAATAAAGCACTCTACACAAAGCATTGCTTCCAGACAACCTGTTGCAGCAGTCTCATTCTACATCTTATCACTCCACTGCTACTTTCTTCTTCTTCTTTCTCTTTCTCCTCTTCTTGCCAGGTGTACTGTCAGCCTGTGCCACTGCAGTTGCCGGGGTCTCCTCGGTCTTCTCCGTCTTCTCCATCTCCTCGGTCTTCTCCGTCTCCGTCTCCTCCTCCATCTCCATCGTTTCCTCTATTTCCTCCGTTTCTTCTATTTCCTCCGTCTCCTCCTCCTCCTCCGTCTCCTCCATTTCCTCTGTCTCTGAAGCTTCAGACTCTTCTTCTGAAGCGGCAGGTCTCTTCTTGCAGCCGGATTGGCCGAGTGGCTTCGCCTCCGGCTTGCTGTGACAAAGCAGACGGCGAAAGTCAAAATCTTCCAATTTTAGAATAAAACGCTTGCTCATCGGTACCAACAGCTCCTCTAAAACGTATACAAGTCCACGTAGTTTGTGCTCGGAAAGTTAATTGAAAAGCGCCTGTCTAAAGAGTCTAATTTGATATAATTGTAGATTTCAAATAATTAGGCCGCAGACCTGCGCAATTCAATTTCAAGCTCAATATTTTTTACGAAATTAAAGTTGAAAGTGAATGAATGTACAAAACGTAGTTTAGATCATTTCCAGTTTACAAGCATTAAAGCAGCAATATAGTCAACAGATGAGGGACATTGACATGTAACTAAAACGGATTGGACGTCCCTTGGAAATACAAATCATGTATTGCAATAGGATCTAAAACGTCACAACTTTGCATGGCACCCCGGTGGTTACCTTATCTGAACCGCTGGCTCCGGCCTCTCATTCTCAGCCCCACTGTGCTTCTCCAGCAGAGCCACGAAGAAGCCTTGTGTGCGAGTCTTGTTGCTCGCGCGAAGACACTGCGCGAATGGCTCCAGGCCACGTTCTGGCCACTGAGCCAGCAGAGGAACCAGTCTGGGGGAGAAAAGATAATGCATGTAGTATGTATTCATGGAACAGCTGCATCCAAATGGATTCATTGTGTAAGGAAATTGAAGTTGATTCTATATTTTCTAAACTTGCACAGTTTAACAAACAATCTTATTTATGGCAGAGTGGAGAACAACAAAAAACGTAATGCTGCGTTCATACCAAACGCGTTGCGAATATCCACGTTACTCGCGTCAGTTTACTCGCTCAACAAAAAAGCTGTGTTCACACCAAACGCGCTTTGAATGTTACTTGTGCCTGAAAGGGGGCGTGGCTTATCTCTGTAAAAACAGTTACCGTTTCCACCATTCACCATGGAAATAACCACTAGTTCCACTTTATACTTGTTGTGTAAATTCCACATACGCCAGAACATCAAACTCGATCGTGTCTGAGTTCATAATATTATTCGTAGTCCCACAACAGCATCTGAATGACGGCCGCTACGAGCGCTACTTCAGCAGCAGTTTGATTCAGCAACGGCAGAACGGGCGGTGATGATGGGCGGAGCTTCTAAACGCTGATTGGCTGACGCAACTCAGCGTCACAAGCTTTTTTCGCCAAAGTTGGACAATTTCAACGTGCGCGAATTCGGCCAGTGTCAAACGCGCTATGCGCCGCGCGACGGGAAATTTGCCTTTTTCGCAACCTAACGCGCCTGTGCATTGACTTTGCATGTAATGTACTTGCGCGTCGAATTCGTGCCACGTTTGGTGTGAACACAGCATAAGAATTAAAGGATGGATACAGACGCGCCACATTTCTATTATTCAAGTCGGTGGTAATGACGCACGATTACGGCAATCAAAGGTCACTAAATTAAATATTGAGTAGGTGCCTATGTATGCACAGAGAATGTCAGACTGTAGTTTTCTCGATTCTGGCCTCCAGCACCACCAGTCATCTTTGACCAGGATATGTCCTTTAACTCTCACATTAAAAATAAATAAATTCATAGACCACTTTCTTTCACCTACTGTAATGACGTGGAGCTTCTAATGAGGACCAAGACACGTCTGGTATGAACGGAATCACTGCAGTCTTACAACTGTTAAAGCGATTGAGAACGCGCTCTTGCACTCGACATGTATGTATTTTCCACAGGTAGCATCAAACATTGTTCAACAAATACTATCATTGTACTTTCTGCCTTCAAAGTAAAAGCACTTCCTGCTTCCATGCTCTTCACAATAAGAGTAAATCATGTAATAAAACAAGTTACAACACCTATAAAGCATTGCAAAAAAATCTGTAGTCTCTCAAAGTCTCAAAACTACATGTGCACTGACAAGAGCAAGGAAAAGTGATCATACATCTCTTGTTTTAGCTTCTCTGCAATGGCTGCCTGTAAAACCCAGAACAGAATGTGTAAACCGCTCTCCTCACCTACAAAGCCCTAAATATTCAGGCACCAGCACATCTTAAAGAGCTCAGAGCACCCTGTTGCCCCACTGTTCTCCCAGAATGCAACACACGTGGTATTTGGCTCCTTCTAGGTTAATTTCTGAGCGAGTCAAAGTGGGCTGCTGCTACCTGAAGCCCGGGTTCAGCTGCAGACAGGCCGCTACGACGTCCTCGTTCTCCTGGCGGTGGACGGAGCAGGTGGAGTAGACCAGGCGCTTCAGGCGAGGGAACTTGAGGCCGTGGTTCAGGCAGCGCAGCTGGAAGGAGGCCAAGGAGGCCAGACGAGCCTGGACCTTCTCCCGGTCTGCAGAGGACACGTCGTCCTGGAGACACGCCATACCTAGACCCCACGAACACAGATTACGTTTAAATATTAAACAAATTGGTTTGTGTACAGATGCACTAGTATTGCATGTGAACTACATACTGGTAAAAGAAACAGGCAAATCCCACATTATATATGAGTTGGGAGTAAGGAATGGGGATATTTAGAAATAAAGTGAATTTGTAACATACAGGTCTCTGATTAGTGTCCTTTTTGCAAATCGGCTTCTTTTATGATGATGAGTATTATTATTGTAGAATTTTGTGTAGAAGTAAAAGCCTGACAAATTGGATGACTTGTCCTTGCTCTTCTGTAAATGTACAGGATATAAATATATAGGACATTAGTAAATTCTTAATACTGATGCAACAATGTGCACGCAGGATTGTACTGTACTCTACCTGATCCACTGCAGGACGGATCCAGCAGGACATACTCAACATCTTTGAACTGCTGGCTGTCTGGGTCCACCGTCAGGAAGTCCTGGTTGGCCAACCGCTGGCAGGTGACCCCCGCTCGGAGCAGGAGAGTGGACATGGTGGACAGACGCTTGGCATCCAAATCAAAGGCAAACAGCCTGCCCTTGTTCTTCATGATGGCAGCCAGGTGGCTGGTTTTGTTTCCCGGGGCAGCACAGGCGTCGAGGAGATGGCTGCCGACTGGGGGGTTGAGGAGGTATGCGGGGAGGCAGCTGGCTTTGTCCTGCAGGATGATGTGGCCGGCCTTGTACAGGAAATGGTCGTGGAAGTCAGTTTTAGGAGAGAAGGCCAGCAGCTCTGGCAGATGCATGTCCAGCACAAAGTCTTTCTTCCGCAGGGTCAAGTCGTCCAGGCTGAAGGCCTGACCCAGGTAGGAGAAGCCGTCCCTCTTCAGGTAGTCCACGGCGTCCTCCACGGTGGTCTTCAGGGTGTTCACGCGCGCATACCTGGGCAGCGGGCCCCCGACGAGCTTCTGGACGCTGACCGGGAGCAGGTCCTCGTTCCTGCTGACCTTCTGCTTCACCTTGATGCGGGCCAGCGCCGCCTGCAGTCTGGAGCGATGCTTCATCATCACGGTCTTCCAGGACCCGCCGCACTTCAGCCCGCGGCCGATCAGGAGGTCGTACACCAGCACTTTGGCCAGGTTCATCTTCAGCTTGGTCTGCTTGAGCAGCTTGGTGGACTCGATGATCTCCTCCAGGACGGAGGAGAACTTCTCGGTCTCAAACACCAGAGCGAACAGCTGCTTGATGTTTGAAAACTTGCTGTCGTAAACCAGAGTTTTCAAGGCGCCCTTCTTCAGCTCGGCTTTCTCCAGGACCTCGGCAGCTTTCACGTACAGAGCCATGGCGAAGTCTAGCTGTTATGAATGCGTCACAGTTTCTACCTGGTGGTGGTTTTCCTCTGGACAGCAGGTCCGGCACAGCCCTCGTCCCGGTGGGGCTTCCTCTCTTTTTTTTGTTTCCTCTGAGCGGCAACACGCGGCGTTGTTTTTCTCTTCAACGTGTTAGAAACAGCAGCTTCGTGACTCCGGTGCCACGGTGCACATGGCAAGAGGAAGAAGCGTGACCCGGAAGTACTCGTGAGTCACGCACTGTTTTGGTCTGACGTAGGATGTCTGTCCGGCCAATCACGGAGCAGCTGAGATATCAGCTGAACAGGTCAATTTGCTGTCTTTTAACTATAATTACCCACAAAACACATCTTATTTTTTTTTTATATAAACGTTTAAATTAAATTACAAACTTTGGCTACATGTTAATGGCTTAATAAAATAAGAATCAATCTGATCTATTTGGATTTCCCAGCCTTCTTGTTATTCAAATAGCTTTCTTTGACTTTTTTTGATTGGTAGATTATATTCTTAATCCTTTCTCAGGCTAAATGACTCTGCATACTTCAGACTAAGTAGCAGACTAACAGCTCCCAGCTGATTACAGTGTTAGTTATATTGTAACCCAGATAATGCTCTTAGAAAACACAGAAATGGACATGGACATCATGGGGTCGAGGAAACCGTAGAGAAAATAGCTTTATTCTTTAATACAAGTTCATTACCTGGATATTTCCATGTGGAGAGGTCAAAGGAATCAAATTCACATTACAGTTTTCCACAACAATGAACCCTCATCACTGCATTACAATCAGTAAACATGTCTACATGTCAACATAAGAAACCGACTGACCTTTCCCATCGACCCCGAACAGACACTACAAGTCGGTTAGGAGCAAAAACAGTTGATCAAGACTCGAGAAAAAATCTTATTGCAGCACCTTAAAAGTATCGCTTACCAGAACAAAAAAAAACGACAAAGATAATGAACATGGATATTAAAGTGGAAAGGGAATCATTCAATGTACTACCAAGTGACCCAATACACAGTCTCTCCTGTACACCATACAAACAAATAAATTAAAAAGAAAGACATAGAAAACATTAGTCACTTAAACCTTTACATTTTGATAGTGAACAGCATTGTCATGTACTCACACTGCGATTTAACATCCAAAGACTACAGCAACAAATACTACATTTCTGCACAAACACATGCTGATATTAAAGCTGTGCTGTGTAGCACTTTTATTGCAGATTTAAGCATCTTTCAAATTATTTCATTGGCATAAGGAGCATTGCCGTCTGCCAGTGTACTTTTTTATTTTTATAATACTACTACCACCAATTGGAGTCACAAAGTCAGATCATTTGAGGACTTTGATCAGATTCTTCATTTTCTCTTTTGTTTCTAAGAAGTAAGCAGCACAAGGCCTTCAGATAATACATGCTCTAAAGGGTTCACACTGGATTACATTTTATAGTGTTGAATTATACTTAAATATAACAAATGTTTCGTGAACATTGTTTTTGGAATGCAGTTGAGCTACCTTGTGTGAAGGACAAAGAGAAGCTGCCTTTCACTCTCAATCCACCATCCTCAGAGAAATGACAACAGTTTGTGCTACATCTTGTTATTTCAACTAAAGAGACATTTGAGTAAATTGCCCTTATTTTCAATATACTTTAAATATATTTTGCTGCTATTCATACTACTGAAAGGTTGAAATTAGGGTTATTCTAATTCAACGTTCAAAGAAATGTAATTGAGAGGGATGGTGACAATTGTGTGTGGTAGCATAAGATGGTGTATGAAAAAGCAAATGTGTAGATTCGTTGGATGTGGGACAAGAACCACAGCCAATTGTCACTTAACCAATCAGTGTTTAGCGACCCCACTGGACCTTTTAACATTCTTTGTCTTTAAAGAGTTTTTGTATAGAAGCAGTCTCTCTGTGGTGTGAGGAGGCAGGCGGTTCCTCTTGGCTTTCACAATACACACTGCCATCGGACAGAGTCGGTCGAAGCCCCCCGAGGTGGCCGGTACTGCCAGCAGCTTCTTGGCAATGCCCTGGAGCAGGGGGAACCGAGTCGCAGATTTCCAGTACAACACACTGGTGTTGCTTTCCCACAGTGGTTCGGATAGGTACATATTAAGCTCTGCTGTCTTCATGGTCTTTGCAGGTGGCTGTAGGAAGTTAAAGATGGACTTGCGCTTGAGAGCATTCTCACCAACTCTGTCGCAGTTGTCTTCATCTGAGCTGCCATCAGATGCTTCCAACTGTGTGTTGTCTTGACTGGCCTCTTTGACATCTTGCTCCTTTTTCAACTCCTTGCTTGTCCTGTCTTTATCTGCCTCTACAGAGGGAGCTGCCGAGGGCTCCATGCTTTCTAGTGTGGCTTCCACGATGGTGCGAGCCTGATACTTTGACGGGGGTGTGAGGAAACCAGACTGGTCCTCCAGTTTAGCATCAGGAAACGGCTGGAAAAAAACATTTGAGCAAGGATGAGAGTTCTGATTCTGACCGATTCTGATTCCGCTCTGTGGGTGCAAAATGGCAAAGCTTGACAGAAGGGCAATGTTTAAATTCAATACCTGCAGTTTGATCCTGGGGTCAAGCACAGCAGCTAATATCATGTCCTTCTGGTGAATGAGGGACTGGAAATGTGTGTGGATGCCTGTGCGCAGAGCCTTGTTGAAGTGGGTGTAGTTGGTGACAATGCTCTCCAATGTCTTATCAAGGCCAATAAGGGATGGTGTGATGAAAGAGATGGTCACTCCATTTCCTTGCAGGACCTGGGTGAGAAAAAGCATAGGGAAAATATCTCATATAATCTTCTATTAACAATACCGCAAAACTGTATTTCCATACACGTATATAATATTTCTGGAGAGGTTACCAGAGAAAAAAAGTCTGATCCTTGAAGCAAGGCTCAATGTACAATTGACACATATAGGCATTAGTGCTGCAACGTTAATGATCGTAATGTTTTTGTTTGCTTTGTTAGTAATTCAAACTGCCGAACTCAGAACAAACATCAACAACAGCCTTCGTTGTATTTAACACCAAATAATACGTTTAGTTTAAGAACATGCAACACAATGTGGAACACAAACATTACACTACATCCATGAAATTAACTTTCTCTTTTACCTGCAAGGCCTCTTCAAAGGGCTCCAGAAGACCCAGGATGTCAATCACTTGCTCCCTCTTGGCCATGACCAGAGGCGGGGCACTGGCTGTGTCGTTAGCCTCGATGCGGGCCTGGGCCAGGAGAGTCATGATGGCGCTCCAGGTGGACTCCTGCACCATACGGCGTAAAGATAGCATCATGGAGTTCCAGCGACAGTTACTGGAGGAAGGGTACAGGGAAACGTTGCACTCCTTCAGCAAGACCTAGACAATGAAATGACACAAAACGGTCAACAATTCAGGAAAGAAAATCTGATCTCTTTAAAATCTCTGTCCATAACCCAAAATGATATCAGACCTCAATTAAAAAATGTATAAATTTTTTTAATGTAATGTTAATTAGCTGTCCCACCTCAAATAGCACAGTTTAACTTAACTCTACAGCTCACAAACACACCTTTAAATAATCAATAGCTGATGTCACTGAACTAAAAGAAGGTTGGGGATGATAGGGAAAGGTTTAATAATCAGGGCAAATGAACACATGATTAAAACAAGATGCACACGCACACGCACACGCACTGGTGCTGTCGTTTCATCTATACAAATCTGAAAAACAGACTTGCTGACCTGGTTCATGTACCTTTGCAAAACAAATATAATACAGTGTAAAATACAATTGTAACATCAGTTTTAGTTTCTCTTACCTCACTCCAGTAGGCACTGCTCCTAAAAAAAGCCACAACGTTGTGGACCTGCGAGAGCAGGTTTTCCACGACCCTGGAGTTCTTCAGTGCCTCCTTAATCACAAGCTGCAGTGTGTGAGCCACACAGATGGTTCTAGTCCCAATCTGTAGCTCTGAAAAGGGGGACTCTGTTTCAGACATCTGGTCGGACAGAAATGCCACCATCTCTTCTCTATCTGGTTCTCCCCTGTTGGATGAGCACATAATCTTGTAGTCGCAGAACAAGTTGTTCCCAGCCAGGGCTTCTTTGGCTTGGTTGACGAGCACATAGCCGATGCTGGGCGGAAAGATGCCGTAGCTTAGCAGCACACCTTCAAGCTCCCTGGCCACAGTTGTTCTGAGGTTTTTGTGGCTGAGGTGGCGGAAGGCTACAATAGGACGGCGTATCTGCCAGGAATCACTGACAAAGTGGAGTTGAACAACGACAATGGGCTCCTCCGCTGGATGGGATTGATTCCCTGCCCAGAGGTCAAACGTGACATGAATAGCACTCTCACCATCTTTTGTTTTAGCAAGGCAAGCTTTAAGGTCACGGATGAGCTGAGGCTTGATAGTTCTCTCTACTTCATCATAGAGCTGTAGGCCCATGACACGCTGGGATAGCTTGTTGCATTCAGGACTGATGGTACTCATGAATGACCTGAAGCCTGCACCTTCAACAAAACTAAAGGGAACACACAAAAAAACCTACATTAGCATTGTGCATTTTCAAATGATGCTTAAATTATGTGTATTTGCTATGCATACAGAATTTACAACAAGCCCTCTGCAGCACTTAAGTCTACTGACACATATGACACCATCCAGGGTAGATGGACCCATGAGAGTATTCATTTAATTTGGGGATTAACAAAACTTTGGTATTTTGTCAACTTTGGACAACAACCCAACAAGGTCACCTGAGCGGCAGCATGTCTTCAGCCATCATCCTCAGTGCTGCGTTGGTAAACTTTTTCTGGTCCATCGGCGCAGCTGCTGGTGCAGCACTGGAGCAAGAGCTGGGGCTGGAACTCGAACTGCGGTGCAAGGAAGGACTCATGTACGCTAAAGTCTGAGGAAGCAGAGCGCCAGTCTTCCGCTTGACTTTCTGAGATATCGGCTTCTTTTCTTTCACTTGCCTGACCTGCAGCAAAGCAAAGAGTATGTGAGCAAAACCAAGCTCACCAACTGAGACAATCACAGCATAATATGGTGATTATTACGTTAAGTTTGTTCTGGAGGTACTTAATAGCAACTTAACTGATGTAGATCTGTGAAATTTGAGAGTCATAAAAGAAAATCCTCATAGCAAGCTTACCACTTTAGGAGTTACTGGTTCAGTGTCTAATACAACGTCACACTTGAAGTCCACCTGTAAAACAACATATAATATGAATGCACAATACTGTCTTTGCTGCAAAGCATAATGAATGACACCAAAACTTTTTCTTCTGTCATAGTCTGACCAGTAGCCCATACAATTATTAGATTATATATATTGGAAAGGAAACATATTATGAAATCAATAATATACTAAACTGTAACCAACCAACATTTGACCTGCTACATCACTATGATGATTAGTTTATATCTATTAAACATTTTCATTAATTAACATTCTATTCATATTTGCTCACTAAGAAATCATTGAGGAAAAAACATCTGTGAATCTGTGAAAGCGGTAAGCTGTATACACAGAATGTGCTCAACAAAAAAAAAGTACTGTACCTCTCCTTCAACAAACTGTTGAATATCAAGGGAAATGCTGTCAGCGTCATCTTTGTACAAGCCCAACTCGGCTTTACGCTTGATGGTACAGTTCCAGTGATTTTTCACATTATTGTCAGTCCTGCGAGAGGAATCAAAAATATATATTCATGTCTCATTTTTGGTCAAAACAGGCTGATACGTTGTTACATTCACCCTCTTATTTTAACAGTAATTACCAAATATTGCATTTGATTGCCCGTCATCTATATTGTTAAACTTGAGCAAATCAATCACAGCTAACCAACCCACCTTCCAGGGAGCAGCTTGGCAATTTCAGCCCACCGGTTTCCCAGAATGGAGTGGGCTTTGTAGATGATGATGTCTTCTTCATTGGTCCAGGAACTCTTTTTGATGAGTGGGTCGAGGTGGTTGTGCCAGCGCTCACGACACTGTTTCCCCAGCCGTCCTTTCAGTTGCCCGGCAATCAACGACCAGCGTTTGGTGCCGTACCTGCCCACCAGCTCTGTTATCTGTCCAGACCAAATGCATATGTTAACACAGGAGTAGACAGTGAGATGGGACAAAAATAACTACAAACTGGGTTTAAGCAAAGTCTGAATCAGATGTTTCTGTGTAATTTTTTCCGACCTTTTCATCTTCCTCTCTGGTCCAGAAGCCCTTGACTAAATCAGGATCCAGGTGCTTTCTCCAGCGGTGCGTACACTGGAAATCTGTTCGCCCCTGCCAAAACGAAAGACAGTTTTTTTTAAGAAGAAGAATTTAATTATCCAAGAGGAAAGAAAATCAACATGGAGAGCTTGGTAAGCATTCAGAGATCTATTCAACAATGTGACATGTGAAATGTTGCAAGCCCCTTGGCCTTCCTCAGTTTTACTTAACATTAAAAGTTTACATTGCTGTGTCATTCATTCTCTCTCAAGTAACTTTGCTTCTGCTGAATACGTACCGGTAAAAAACTGGCTATGTTTTTCCAATCTTTCTTCCCAAAGTTGCTGATTAGGATTTTGAGATTTTCATCCTGTACACAAAAAAAAAAATCAGTTCATCTTCAGTATAGTTTAGTGTAAGCTTCCAGATCAAATTGCAGAGACAAGTTATCTTGAACCCATTTTTTTTTTTTTTTTTTTTTAAAGCTAAAGAACCAAATCAACAAACAAACAAACAAACTGAAGGCTGCTACAACATTTTTTAAACATGCGTTTGCACCTCCGTCTCAGTTGGCACTAATTATAGTGTGTAAGTGATAGTAATAGTGTAAGATAATAAAATCAGATGAATATCTTAAAAATACATACAAAAAGTAAAATTATTGTTTTCACTTACCTCCTCCTGAGTCCATTTGACTTTACAAGTGGTACCATCCTTCTTATCGTCTGAGTCAGTGTCAATGCACATATTACTATCCCCTTCTTCTTCCATGCTGCAACCAGACAGATGACCAATCATTCAAACATTTATTACTGGATTGTGTCATGGTAAAAAACCTTCAGCTAGGCCAATCAATTTATAGAGATTATTAAGAGTGAAAAGACACACTGGATAATAATTAGACACCTCTGCTTTCAACGGGTAAATTGATATGAACATATGACATGTTTGATATGGACTCTATAATTGATGCTGTTCCGTTTGAATTTCATTTTTTATCATTTGAAACAAACTAAATTCCATTTATTGCATTGGTGACGTGCCAGAACGTTCTGCTGCAGAAACAACACGTCTGAATCCAATGTTTAGCTATCCTGTTTAAAGCAAAAGAAAACATTTCACTAGTGACAGCTTGAAACACAAGTTGCATGCCACTCATGGCTAATTCTGCTCGATATAAGTTGCTCTCCAAAGTGCACTCCGGTCAACTAAGCAACATTTTATATAAAACCAGCCAGATAGTGTCCATGTATATGGCAAAGACAATGCTGATACTAGACAGGAGGTAATCAGGAGTAAGTAGTACAAACGTAGTAAAGGATCAATTAAGTAACCACTTAATTAGGTACACCTGTAATATCAGATACAACCGCTACGCCATAAATGATACATTTACTATTCATGTAAAGGTGTACCGATTGGGCTGCATCATCCTGAGAGGCGTTTCTAATGTTTTGCCTAACCTCCTATTCGTCACCAGTGGCAACACATATTTGACATTTGCGTCGCAATGTATCATAGAGATTAGCTGAAGCTAAGAGAAACAGAGTTGCCACAGACATGCAACCTTGCATGTTTAACAAAAAAAGAGATACAAATGGTTAATTAACCCTCCACTGACATTTAGCCAACTTGTAATGGTGTCCTTGAGTACAACGCCTGTGTATTTCACTTCCCCTTTCCTAACCCCAGACAAGCATGCGTGTTGTGCTCCAGAGCAGCGAGCTTTCTTCACTTACCACAGAAAGTTTACCCAAGTTAGCCTAGTAGCTAACATTAGTTAGCCGGCGCAGCCAAACAGTGCCCTCGACATAAATATGACTCTTCCCGCACACGTATGTATCTAAACATCACAATGGGCAACTCTCAAAACACAATTATTGCGATTGGTGAGTCAACAATGATTGTCAAACAATAAAACTTACATTGCAACTTGGCTCCAACTTCAAGCTAACCCTCGCACCGTGTGTACACCGTGAGCACGCTGGAGGAAGCGTTGGCTGTAAATTCAGACGGTAGAGCGCCCCTATCGGCGCGCGGCACAAAGCGCAACTGCAATATCTTGTATCGGCAAATATGAGACATTTGTGATCGTTTCGATGCGACTGTGATGGAGGAAGTCAGCTGACGTGACAGGAGGGACAACACAGAAATGCCTACCTAAATTTCAGATTGTGCAACTGCATCTGGAATACAGCCGGGTCCAGCTTGTCCAGCTCACTACCGTGACACAACAGAACAACGGCTTTAAAACGACATGAGGGAGAGGGGAAAAGTCGTCTAACGCGCCCACACAAACGCTCACAACATCGCAATGCAACCATTAAAATAACATAAATCCCTACAGATGAGACGCATTTATAACTTGCGCATAGCAAGAACACATTTCGCAACGTTAATGTCTCCCACACTTACCCGCGCGACATCCCTCCTGTCTTCACTCTGCTCGGGAGCTCCCAACTGCTGCTGGAGCTGCTGTGAGTTTAACAGCAGCTAAAACACTCAATCTTTTTAGGAAAAAAACAAAAACTACAAACTACACGTGCGTAATGAAATACGTCTTAATTATTTTTTAAAAATACATCCACAGTTAAAGAACTCGTGGCGTTGTATCGCTATAAATTTACCCGGGACTGAGAACACCGGAGGATGTGTTCAAGAACACAACTACTCTCCGGAAACGATCCATGTGACAAACGGTTTCAACGGTTTCAACCGACGCTAACGGCTAACGCGACTGCTGTTGCACATATGTGTACGGGTTACTCTATAGTTGCCTCTTCAACGTTAACGTTAGCAAATCAATGTTTTTATTAAACTGTCGATTAAACATTCCTGAACGGTATATGTGTATATTATTTATTGAGAGGATAGTTGAGAACATTTCACCAAGTAATAGCCTTGCAGTTATAGCTAGCACTAGTCTGCAACAAATCAACAGCATGTCTTGAAACCATTCCCATCATTTTTTTTAAACAATATGCATCCTAAAAAACATCTATTGATATGCATATAAAAAAAAACATCTATAAATATATATGCACCCCAATAGCACATTATACATATATATGCATCCCAAAAACATCTCTAAAACATATATATATATATATATATATATATATATATATATATATATATATATATATATATATATATATATATATATATATATATATGCATCCGCAAAAGAAACATGTATAGCCTAGTAACAGACGCAAAGTCACATGTTGGGAAACAAGCCAACAAAGAAGCTATAGATTACTTTAATCTTGCAAGGGGAATTTATTTCGCTACAGCAGCATTTATTCATACCGGTAAGCGATAAAATATAAAAATGAAAAATCCACAATATATACAAGAAGATAATAATATTACATTTAATTAACTAACAAAACAAAAACAGTAGTGCAAAGATGTAGCTAAACAAACAACAGTGTAACGGTGTTATATTTGAGTGATTGATTTGGCCAGAGGTGATTTATGATCAAGTGTTATTGCAGTGGGCAGGAATAAGTATCTGTCCTTGTGACAACGAAGCAGGATGAGCCTGTTGGAGAAAGTGCTCCGCTGTCCCTGCAGTAGGTGGAGAGGGTAGTCCGGGGTCTCCAATATGGATAATCATTTATTTAGTGTCCTCCTCTCCACAAACTTCTCCAGACTAGTAGTTAAACTACCGCACATTTATACACGTGTTTATTTCAAAGCCTTCTGACTTTAATCGTATGTATATGTATTAAAATCCATTGCAATCAATCGTTCTGATCATATGTTGTGCTTCTCGTTGTGACCACTGGGTGGAGCAGTTGTACAGTAATGTAGATGGTATTCTAATAAAGTCACACAACTACACCTGTTTGTTTCGTCCCACAGGTGAACAGATCTGTCTGCGGAATTAATAATTGACACTCTGGAAAATGTATATTAATGAGTCTCTGCTGGTTAGTGTGAGCATTGCTAGTCAAGTGCGTTTGTGTTCAAATAAAACATAAAAGAGAAGTTATAAAAATGGATCAGATACAGCAACAAAACAGAAGTATACAGACAACATAACAATAACATATTTGACAGACTCCTTGAAATACTGTTTTGTATTAAAATATGCAACCAGAATGATTCATTTTGCTTCATAATTTTCACTGTTATCTTTTTTTTGTTTTTTGTTTCACCACTTTTTTTATGTTGCTATTTACAAAGGGACCATTGATATCTGGATTTTATAGCACAAACTTAAACACTTCCTTACTTACTATAATATAAATATACAACATAGTGGATAATAACTACAGGAAACAATAACAATAGCCCTCTAGAACCTGAGGTCAGCGCATAGACCACTGAGATCAGATAACCCTGAGGTCAGAGCATAGAACCATGAGATCAGATAACCCTGAGGTCAGAGCATAGTACCATGAGATCAGATAACCCTGAGGTCAGAGCATAGTACCATGAGATCAGATAACCCTGAGGTCAGAGCATAGGACCCTGAGGTCAGAGAATATAACCCTGAGGTCAGAGCATAGTACCATGAGATCAGATAACCCTGAGGTCAGAGCATAGGACCCTGAGGTCAGAGAATATAACCCTGAGGTCAGAGCATAGTACCATGAGATCAGATAACCCTGAGGTCAGAGCATAGGACCCTGAGGTTAGAGAATATAACCCTGAGGTCAGAGCATAGTACCATGAGATCAGATAACCCTGAGGTCAGAGCATAGGACCCTGAGGTTAGAGAATATAACCCTGAGGTCAGAGCATAGTACCATGAGATCAGATAACCCTGAGGTCAGAGCATAATACCATGAGATCAGATAACCCTGAGGTCAGAGCATAAGACCCTGAGGTTAGAGAATATAACCCTGAGGTCAGAGCATAGGACCCTGAGGTTAGAGAATATAACCTTGAGGTCAGAGCATAGAACCCAGAAAATTAATAAGCACTTTAAGAGTCACATTTTCTCTGTTTTAAATCCAGCCGAGAGATAATGTATTCATTATTAGAGTAATATGTATAATTAATCCAGTTCAATTGGAAATCTGTAGTAATAAATATTGTTTAGATGTTATTGAATTTAACTTTCTTTCTTTAATTTGACAGTCAGTTGTTGATTACATACAGACGTTGGCTATTTCAATACATATGGCACAAAATCATATCGCGCAGATTTTGACATTATTGTGATGTTGCGGACCTTTGCATGAGGAAATTCTTTTTAACTGGAACTCGCTAAATTTTTGTTGAATATCTCTGCTCTAAGCTGACAGAATATCACAATTTGTCATCATTTCTTTCGTACATTTATATATTATATTGTAAACTTTTGTTCACCTTTATATTCAGAAACATTCTGTTACTCTTTCACAATGGTATGCCATACAATAGATGTGTGATAGTACTTTGACATGTTTGCAGTGTCATACATGTGTACCATGCTGATTAATCAGAGTGGGTGAACATTAATCAGATGAGGGCATGAATAGCATGCTACATTGCAGAACTGAAGTGTTAAAAGTTTTGATAATGAAACAAGTTAGGCGCTAAAAGGACGTTAATAAAGTGCTCAGCTTCTAGTCTACATGTTGCCTCCTCAGGTCGCACAATATCACAATATTCTCTGTCAAATCCCACCTGAGTGCCACTGTTTTGTCTGTTCGTAATTTCCCTGAAGTGAGAGGTGTGTGCTTTTAAATTAAGGCACAATGAAATATACCTGGAATGATGCAGGATTAAGTCCAAATGGAGCTTAAACACATGACAAATTATGACAATAACACTTAAAAAAAACATATTCACACAGAATAAGACTACATTATCGCTCGTGCAAAATGTCCACCCCTCCATTAGCTGTCACTGCTTTATCTTTTCAGGGTCTCAGGAGCTGGAGCTGATCCCATCTGATATTCACACCTAAGCGTAGTTTAGAGTTAACCTACGCCTATGCCTTTGTGCTGTGGGAGGAAGCCGGGGGAACCCACGCTGACACAGGGAGAACAAGCCCCACAGAAGGGCCGTGCAGCCCGGTAATCAAACCCGGATCTCTTTTTTGTCGTAGTGCACTAACGACAGCGATAGATACATCTACATCTACAGCACCGTGCGGCCCTCTCGCATTTCATGTCACAATAAGAATATTCAAACTTTTTTTTCATATATAAAAATGCTCTAAATCAGTGTCTGTATCTTGAAAGAATGAGAAAGGTCATAGCACCAGAACAAAATAAGATGATTTCTCGAAAATTCTTCAAAATTGTCAGTTTCAAATATTCATTCTCCTACATTGGTAGGGTTTTATTTGTATTTATTTGTTTTATTTGCATATCAATACAACACTTCCAGACTCAAACAAATTGTTTTAGAAGCTGATTATGTGGCACGTAAGAGAAATTTAAAGCAGAATTTTAAAAGAAAAATACAAATTCAAAGTCTCCCTCTAAAGATTACTTAAGTACCTCAGTAAATGTACTTGACTACTTTCCAATACTTGCAATAACTGTTGTCTTAATGCTTCATGTACTTTTTCTCAGAAATTGTGTGAAGCAATAATGGTTAAATACACACAATCTAAATTGACTACGTAGATTCATAGTCTCCCTGTAACTCAGCAAAGTTCACTCATATCATCACTAAGGTGAGAGGATTTATGCCACTGATTTTCATGCCACTGAACAGTGTTTCTGTTATGCACACAAGTTTAATGGTTTGTACAAAAGAACACATCAATGTTTTGACAGCTAATTGATTTATTAACATGTTTTCTATGTACACAATGCACACACACACATACACGCATGACCCAACACCTTTAATGTCAGTCTCTCCGTTTACAGGTTCAGCCAGGGATCAACAGCTTGGTCTGCAGAGTTACAGTTTTATAAAGCAAATGGTGACCAAGGAGGGTCACAGCAGTGTCTGTCTGCATAACTTTAGACCTCTTGGAACAAATAAAAGCTCTATTTCCCTGTTAGCGTATATGGTTCGATAGAAAAGCCTCCGATACAGTATTCTGTGAATTAAAAACCAACAGAATTTTTTAAGAAGGTAAATGGGAACATGTTATGTTCGGGAATCAGAAGAACTTTAATATTGGCTGTACAAACAAGGCTTGAAATATACATATAAATTACATAATAAAAACAAACATCCGATGCAAACATGTTACTGCCAACGTCAAGCACCATCAATCATCAACTTCATATTCAAGGCAGAGAGGCACTTCATGGTGTACAGTAATCACATTACTATGGTACATAATCCTACTGCAAAGCTGTGACTGTCTATTTACAGATGTGACATACAGTGTTTTCTATATAACAATAACTGTTTTAGCATGTATCATGAAACAAAACTAATAGATTTCACCCTCTGCAATCAAACAACCGATTCCCAGTTTCCCAGTTACAATATATAAAACCACAGTCCACAGAATAAACAAGTGCTACAAGGAGCGTTTTCTAACATCAGTTCATCATCTACAAATTAACTTTGACTCTTTTGCCACGAAACAAACGAAACCACTGTGGCGAGGATTTTCTTTTGGTCATTGATGAAGAAAAAAACTTATTGGACGTGATTTTATCATCAGTCTGTCATGGCTTCAGCTCTCTTTGCACAAGAAGATAACAACCATTTTGTAAATGTAGAAAGAAAAGTGAATGTTATGTACTTTATACCGAGGATTACAAAGTGCAGTTTGTGCCGGAAATGCAGCAGTTTGCCTGTGAAATCTGACGCAGTGTAAAAGTCAGAAGAGGCCGCCAGTGCCATCGATGTGGCAAGTGTGTGATGGTAATTGTTTGTTGATAGCTGATGTTAAAATGAAAAACACTGCATTGTTAAAATGTAAAAAAAAAAAAAAAAAGAAGGCGGCTTTTTTCGTTCTGTATGCCATCCCTTGTTTCAAACTCAGAGACTATTAAGTTCCTGTTCACATAAGAAATATGTTCATTCAGATATGCTTTCCATAAAGTGGGATCAGTGAGACAGACAACAATAACGTCAACTTTTCTCAGGCGCAGGTCTATTTTCAGGGCAATTTTTGTGGCTTCAGTTGGCAGAGACACACAGGAACAGACCCCGCCAAAATTGTAAAGCACCTTTCATGTTTGTAGGTTTTTCCATAGGCATAGGTTTGATACACTTTTTTTCATGACGATCCTCGCAATCTCTCTAAGAACAGACCTGGGGCTTCCAGGCAAAAAAACAGTTTTACATATTTTAACCTTAAATGTCTCCATTGCAGGCGTCGTTCCTCGGGAGGAACCGGTTGGAAATTCCTGCAGTAGTCAAACATAATAGATGCCACGTGGGATTTCGGCAAAAGTACATGAGGAACTCTTATTTTCACGAGACTCAAAAGAGTTGTGCTCACTCCACTGAATCATTTACAATGTTCAAACACTTGAACAGTTAACTCTTGCCTCACAGAAAGCTGTCCTCAGTGCCAACGAAGGAGAACCCATTGAATGCGTTGTTGGCGCTGCTGCTGCTGGCGTTGAGCTCCGGGCTCCGACTCACCGAGTTAGGAACCATTTCTCTGGTGAACTCTGGATCAATATGTTGAGTGTCAGCTGGGCCTCTCTGAAAGATGAAACAATCTATGGAACTGAGAGAGCAATGACTAGGTGTCCTCATATATGCAAGTAATGGATGACACTCACCACATTGGGGTTGTAAGGAGGAGTGATTCTCTTGTTGTAAAGGTCGTCCCAGTTGATTGCAGAGAAAAAGCTGTGGTTCTTTATTTCTAACTGTAAATAAAACAGAGAAAAGTTATACACGTGCATTTTGATATACTTTATTATTATTATTATGTGCAGAAAAGGTCCAAACCCCTTTAAAGATATCTCATACTGTAAGAGGCTAATTTCCCAAAATGAGAATAAGCCTAGTCCTTGACTAAAGCAACATTTAATGGCACTGTCCTTTGATCCTCCCTTGTCGAAGACTAGCCTTATTTCTTGTCTGGGAAACCACCTGTTTTTATGTTTAGCAATGGTTGAAAAATAGACTCACAAAGTCGGCGATGGCCCCGAGGCGTCTGTGCTGGTCTTTCTGCAGAAGACCCACCAGCAGAGAGCAGACGGCGTCAGACTTCCCCGGAGGAAGTGGCAGCGGCTTGTGAAGGATCCCGTCATACATTTCACCGACGTCACGGCTGTAGAAAGGAGGCTGAAGTGGAGGGATGGGTACAAACATCTTTAGTAGAAACAATAGATTATATATTATAAGGAGAATGAGTTGTAAAAATTCCTATACAAGTACATAAATGCAAAATAGACATATTCTTTATGTGTAAACAAGAGTCCACTAATTTCATGGCAATCCATCCAATAGTTGTTGAGACATTTCAGTCTCGACCAAGGTGGTGGCCTAACCGACTAGCAGGCCTTACAAATCAGCCACACACAAACTCCCATACCAGACTGTAGATCATCTCATAGGTCACTGCTCCAAGACACCACCAGTCCACTGTCCTGTCATACGCTTCCTTACGAAGGATCTCTGGTGCCAAATACTGTAGAGAACCAGATAGAAAGAGAGTGCATGGACAAATCATCTTTCTACAACGTTTTGTAGAGGCTGAAAGGCAACAATTGTTAGTCAGTAAAAAAAAAAAAAGAACGTAATATTGATGTCAATGTTGAGTTTTCAGTTGGAATAAAAAACCTAATCATGTATGATATGCAGTTGTATAACAGATAAGACATTGCATGTCCTTTTCCTGTTTATATTCTATACTCACTTCTGGAGTCCCACAGAAAGTTGAGGTGGTGCCTTCAGGCTCTACACCTTCTTTGCACAGCCCAAAATCTGTCAGCACCACGTGACCCTGAACACAACAATAAATAATGTAACGCAATAAAGACATATAGTTGGAGTTTTAAAAAAACAAACAAATGGACTCACCTGAGAGTCTAAGAGAATATTTTCTGGCTTCAGATCTCTGCAACAGATGAGAATAAAAGGATTATTACGATTGATCATTTGTGAATTGACCGTTTTGTGTTTGGGCGTAATAGATCATGATTCGGGCCAACTCTTATACGGGTATTGTAATAAATGTTCTGACCTGTAAACAATGTTGAGAGAGTGAAGATAGCCGATGGCGCTGGCTACCTCGGCTGCGTAGAACCTTGCTCTGGGCTCGGAGAAACACCTCTCTCTTTGCAGGTGGAAGAACAGCTACAGAAGAAGAGAGAAAGGTGAGCATGGAGAGGTCAAAATGACAATAAGTTGTTTCAGGAGGACATAGAATTGAGGGATGAAGAGTCGGGCAAAGTGGCAGAATGAAACATGAGAAATCCAGGTCAGTATGGGGAGATATTATTTTACAAAACATTAGAATCTGGTGTGACACGCTCGATCATCCGCACAAAAGCACAGCAAAGTTTCTTGTTGGAAAACATTTCTGCTGGCTGCACACCAACGAGCTGCGTCTGATCGTATTTGATGTGTGCAAATAAAGGATTACTTATTTGGACATTGTTATAGTGCAGCCTGCTGGGGCCAGCTGAACAACAAGGAAAGAAAATGTACAGGAATAAGATGACATGATGCTAAACCAGGTCTCACAATGTGGACTTTTTGACACTAATTCCCATAAAAACAACCGTTGCAAGTTAAATAAACAAAATACGAGTCATAGTTGGCTCAGGAATTCATTTTAGAAGACATAAGATGTTATGTGTAGTATTTTTACATATTAAAGCAATAGTTCAATATTTTCGGAAATATTGAAATTGATACCACTCTCATGTCTGTAGATTGAATATGAAGCTACAGCTAGCGGCTTGTTAGCCTATCTTAGCATAAAGACTGGAAGCAGGGGGTAACAGCTAGCCTGGCTCTGTCCCACAGACTGTATACAGCTCTGTCCGTAAATCAGTGATACAGTCAGTGGTACAATTATACAAATTAGTCCGTAAGTGAGAATATGAGGAGCATCTTTCTGATGACAATAGTACTGCCATAATAATAATGCCTCTTAAAATAAATATCCTGTTGCCTCCTTTCTGTCAAGATGTTGATCTATGTGCAGCCAAAGCCCTTTCTGTCACAAACCATGAAATCTGACTATACGCAACACAAACACACATGCACACACAAACAAATGATAAAGTCTACAAGGTGTTGACAATGGCCTTTCTGATAGTTTTCTACCGTTTGAAAAATGAATATGGTGACTGACTGGTACTAACATTCAGCTCAGTTCAGCACACCATTTGTAACTGTATGTCATAAAATAGTCATTTAAACGCCAGGCTTCAGATAACGGCAGGGGGCATGATCGACACGGAAATATAAAGGCCTGCCATAAAACTATGGCCAGGGGAAAAATAAGTGTGGATAAACTCCTGGTGCCTGTTTACATTTCTACCGCTTTAATCCAATAAATTAAACAATATACTGGTAATCATGTTATTTTTATTCCACTTTGATGTTCTGGGTTCAGCTTCTCATCTAAAGTATTATTGCCTCCTGGCATTTCAGTCCCTGTGGGTGTGTCTGTGTGTCAGCCAACAGGAACATACGTAAGTTTTGATGAGAACCGTTACAAGAAGTGTTGAGCTTGCACTAACAGTGTAATCTTTCAAGCGGGAACAAGGTTTTGTACTAAAATAAGACCTATTATACTAAACAAAGGGACATATTCTCTGCTGTTGAGGTAAATAAAGGCCCCGATTCTTATTTGAGGAAATATGGGTATCACGTTTTTTTCACTATTTATTAAAGACACATACCTCTCCCCCATTCACATAGTCGAGGACAAAGTAGAGCTTCTCCGGAGTCTGGAAAGAGTAGTGGAGCCGAACCAGAAAGGGATGTTTCAGACTCTTCAGCAGCACATTTCTCTCTGCCATAATGTTCTTTTGCTAAAGATAGAAGACATCACAGTGAGACAGTGATGACTACATGAAATTAAAATGCCAAACAAACACCAATCATACAGAAAACACATTTTCCTAAATATTACCAGTGTACTCAAGTGTATTTGTTGTGGGGTACAGTTCAATAGGCCTTATTCACAGAAGGAAACGCACAGGTGTAAATAATGAATCTAATGATTGAGCTAATCCTGAGCTAATCCTTTATTAGTCCCTCAGTGGGGAAATTACAGGATTACAGCAGCACTGCTCACAAGTGAATAAAGAATAATAAAAATGTTATCAGTAACACCTGGACTTTTTTAACCACGACAAAGCAACATGTCTGCTGTGTAGTATTTTAGCTGTTCATTAGAATGATGCAGTAGATATAGTCAGTTGTTTGATCATCTGAAGTTGAGATATTGTATTTCTTGCTTTATTCCTTGCTTCTTCAAAGTACATTTTTCCATATCCCTTTCAGTGTAAATTAACACATTAAAATGTTCTACAGAAAATGTTTCATATAATAATTTGATCACATTTGGCAAGTCGTGTTGTTCACACAACAATGTGGAGTTTCCACACTACATGAAAGTGTTTTGCACAATTTATGTCCAATAATGTTTTTGTTTTTTATTTTTTTTAATTCAGAGTTTGGATGTGTAATAATTGTCTCGATGCTGTTTCAGATTCTCTTCCCGTCTGATGAAAACACTGAATCTTTGTTATTGACGGAAAGGTCACCATATTCATCAGCTTTCCAGGACTTGGACGGCAGATGATTCAATTTGAATTCCAGAAAGTTTACAGAGAGACGAAGGGAGAAGAAAAAAACAGACCAATCACTTCCACTTCAGCAGAAGCAAACAAATGTTTGATCAGACATCGGCGTCGTGTTGTCAGACCAGAACAAAGATGTGGCTCACTTTATTTTCTGGGAGTTGTAAAGTCTGCTCTTTGTACAGAACAAGCTGTAGATTAGATAAGATCGAGATCATGTTGCTGGGTACTGTTTACTAATGACTCTCACACTCACTCACTCACTCTCACTCACACACTCACTCACTCTCACTCTCACACACACACACACACACACACACACACACACACACACACACACACACACACACACACACACACACACTTTCCTCTTGGCTCATGGAGCTATTTTCCATCTTTATCTACTTTAGCCTGGCACATTGGAGTACTGTGTAATTCAAAATACATTTATATATTTTGACTTCCTGGTCGTAATCTCTAAAACTCATGTCTGCTTCATCACTTCAGACATAATATATGTATTTCATAGTTGGTACATTTGTATCTGTTCATATGCTTCAAGGCAACTTTGCATTATTGATTTGAATTAAAAAACGAAGTGCCTCTGAAAACATAAAACTCTCCTTTATCAGTTTTAAGTGAGGTTTGGTTCGTGTTTGTGTAGAGGCTGGGTTCATGAAGGAAAGGAAATTATAAAGCCAGCAAGGGTCAGCTGGAGCAGAGCCCACCTCTTTTTTCTTGAGGATGACTTTCTTCTGCAGAACTTTGACGGCGTAGAATTTGTTGTCGGCTTTGAGCTTGGCGAGCAGGACCTGCATGAAGGTTTGTTTGTCAGTGGTTTGTTTCGTAAACAGGGCCGCGCCATCATCTCGACGCGCCGCTGTCACCACATCACATCAAGTCCCTCTGAGAACTCAACACAGATATGTGATCTGTGGAAACAGATGATACTGAGAAATCTGAGAAGTGTGTCGATACAAGGTCTGACATTGACCCGCGGCCAACCAAAGCATTATTAACAGTACTTTTTATGTAGAAATGCAATCCTGCCGACAAAGGAGAGCGATCACAGAGTTTAGGACATAAGGAATATACCTTTTATGAAACACGTCTGACTGGATGATGTCCAGGTTAACCTTAAGAGGCCTCAGTGGACTCGGAAGTAAATGATTCATGAAGCAGGCAGTACATTTTGATCAGACAGCAGTCAGCAGGTAGACTGCAAAGCCCGCCACAGCTCACTACTTCTCTCTGTCCTCTGTCTAAAAGGGTCAGCTGCTGCTAATTGAGAGAACCACTGAGGGTGACTTTTAATCTATATGCCCATCAATTCATTCCTGCAATAGAGTCTATCATTGTTAACGTCAGCTGGTGTCACAGAGACCTAGTCTAGTTCAAACCACTTTCCCTGCTGGTGAATATGTGACCTGAATGAGTTGCAGGAAACTGCTGAAAGAAAAACACAAGATATTTATTAAATAATAAAGAGATAGATAGATAAGTAATTGTTCCAGTGTTACCTTTCCAAAGGTCCCTTTGCCAATGACGGCCAAGAAGTCAAAGTCAGTGGGCTTGGCACTGAAACAAGGCCGAGAGTAGTCTATTAAATGGTGGACAGAATTACATAATACCCTCTGAGATACTGTCTTTGTAATAGTTTACAAATGGTAGAAAAGCAACCAGCAACAAAAAGTACTTAGTTCAAATTGACTATTCTCTTAACAGTGTCCTCTCATTATATTCTGAAAATCTCTGGTTTCCTAGACCATGGAAAATACACTTTTAGCAAAGACAATGCAAGTTTATTTGCACTGGGTTAGTGGCTGTATATCTTGTGTGTGAA
This sequence comes from Taurulus bubalis, assembly GCF_910589615.1. Taxonomy (NCBI): domain Eukaryota; kingdom Metazoa; phylum Chordata; class Actinopteri; order Perciformes; family Cottidae; genus Taurulus; species Taurulus bubalis. The sequence goes on along the minus strand of NC_136599.1, from coordinate 18,931,873 downwards.
TATAAAGACATGTTGGTTAGTGAGAGTAGAGCTACTGACTGAGGGTTTGCTGAAGGTCCCAGGTTGACATCATCATGAGGAGAGGAGGATGGGGACCGCGACTGGAGGACAAAAATCCCCCACAAAAAAGTCAACAACAATTAAACTGCATTAATTTAAAAACAGTTGCTTTCAATCACTCGCATCGTTCACCATCAGCATCCCTTAAACTATCTTCTCCTGTCCCTTGAGCATTCAGCCTTTAAATAGAAACACGAGGATCTGAGTCACATTTCTGCTTATTGAATGACCGCTGTGTAATTACAGAACATCTGATGAAAAGGTCCCACTGTTAGAAATCTTCCGTTTGATATATCTAATGCATTGAGGCATTTGTGTTGGGCGTTGGAGATTTTCTTGACATGACAAGAAATCGTGTTGTGTACACTGAAACACAAAGAACCACATTCAGCCCTAAATCTCCTGAATCTATCGCTAATACAAATTAGCATTTACTAAATTAAATGTTTACTAAAGATCCATTTCTTGAAAATAGAGTTAAAACTGCATTGACTGCAGGCAGAACCCCTGTCACACAAAATAAGGCAAAAAAGCATCATGCAAACATAATTACACTCACGTTACAGTGTGCCATGGCAATTATCTATTCCACTCCCACTGGTCCAGCATCGGTGTCTGACAGACCTGTGAGAGGAGATGTTGAGGGTCCTGAGGTCAGCAACTGTGCAGGATGCAACTGATGTGGTGGCTTTATGTCTACAGCCTTTTGTCATTTCACAGATAAGATTTGTTCTCACAAGCCTGGGCTCAGTGTGTGTGTGTGTGTGTGTGTGTGTGTGTGTGTGTGTGTGTGTGTGTGTGTGTGTGTGTGTGTGTGTGTGTGTGTGTGTGTGTGTGTGTGTGTGTGTGTGTGTGTGTGCTAATAGAACTGCTGACCTCAGTGTGACAACCTAAGGATCCAGATGAGCTGGTAGTTCTGGTTTGTAGGAACAAGATGCTAGAACAACGGAAACACAATGAAGGACATTGAGTATATATTCTCAATGTGTGTGTGTGTGTGTGTGTGTGTGTGTGTGTGTGTTTAGGTACTGTATCAGGTGACATGTTTACATGGAAAACATTGTTGTGTCATTCTCATATCTGACAAAGGTCACACACACACAAATGAAACAAATGTCCCCATCATTTCAGTTTTTTTCTCCTTCAGGAGCTTCCGGACAGTTTATCTATTTATAGCCGTTATCTATTTCAAGACGAGAGGAGCCAACATTTGACATTTAAGCTTTTCCAAAAAAAAAAGAAATAAGTTTAGATTTTATTTTCTGGCGTTATATATAAACTTGTGACGTTCAAACCTTTTGAGGCGAAACACTACTACATTAAATCTACAGTAACTCATAATTCTAATAATTCTATCACCAAATTAGCTGTCTATTTGACTGCTTGAAGCAACTACCTGGAGAACTTCATTTCAAAATAGCAGATTAAAAAACAAGCATCTTTAGTTTTAAAGAGTCCCATTTTGGACCGAACCCTTCATTGCTCAAGTCGAAAGCTGTGCTTTGACAATTTATTTCCCACATTGTAAATTCATTATTGCTAACTTCTTTCTGTTCCCTAAGAAAAGACTCCGTTACTGAAGGCATCTCAGTCTGCAGGTGCAGTTATATTATTTGACATTGGCCCTGATACCAAGCTGTACCCACGTTTATGTTAATTTAGATGAAGTAACACGTGATTGAAATACTGAATAGGAAACAGGGCAAAGCTGGACTTGATTTACGTGTAATTCAGTTAAAAGCGTGAATACAATATGCAATAAAGACATAGGCAAAGCCTGCTCAGCTTTTCTTTTGCAGTTTGAATAAGTGGCTTTTTAAAAATAATTAAAATCCACCTCTTGAATTGACTTGATTCGTCATTAATAAATACAGCACAGAGGGAAATATATCTGCAGGTTAAGATGATCATGCAAGTAAGGCGACCTGAATAACAACAGTCAAGGATTTGTTTGATTGTATTATGTGTTCATTCCTCAGCAGGTAGGAGACTTTGAACCACCAAATCAACTCCGATAACCTGCCACAGTGCATCAGATAAACCCCCACACACTCTCCCTTTGACTTTTTCAGGTATATTAAATATATATATATATATATATATATATATATATATATATATATATATTATAATAATATTAAATATAAATTCACCATTTAGTTAGCTATAGAGCCAATATTATTCATTTTCATTTAAGAAGACATAAGTAACTTATAAAAGTTGGTGATCTGAATATGCTCAGCTTCAAAGAGCAATGAAATGAAGTTGACAGCCTAAACTAGTGCTCATAAACCACCGGAGATCAATATCTTGAGGTCCTTATAAACTAAAGTATTTCAGATATCATGCATGTTATATGATTATATTAGCAGCAGTCTACTACTATTAGCAGCTCTATAAGTGTACTAGCTAGTTGATTGTCTTAACGAAAACAATACAATGCGGATTAGGAGAAAAGTAAGAAACGACACATATCCTGTCATATGTTTTATGCCCCAAAAATAGAAAATAATCGATGTACTTTACGAACAAACAGGCACTCTACCGATAATCTGGGTGATCAGCGTGGAATCTGTAACGTAACAGCTTGCTCACCTGTATGCAGAGGATGAGAAGGTCAGTGCTCTGCTCGGGAGTCTCAAAAGCTGACAGAGCTGCAGGAGGCTCGACACGGCGGAAGCTGATCTGAGGTCAGTTGTTTTTATTGTTTACGCTCATGAAGGAAAGTCGTGATTCAAGAGAGTGAATCATTGACGAAAAGTTTCAGTTTTAAAATAATGCGGGGCAAGGCTTCAAAACGTGTGTACGTGCGCGTGCGCGTGCGGGCGTGTCATAAAAAGGAGAGGGTTGTCTGTCCAGACTTCATTAAGAATTGTAGTTCCGGACTCTGATCTTCATTTTCAAAATAAGACAAGAAGAATACTTCAGCCTTTTTTTCTTCTTTTTTTTTTGCCGTTTATCTATAATTTAGTAATACAGTTTGCAGAAAGCTATTTTTGGATGAATTGCATATCTTTCGTCCACTAGGATGATTCCGAAATATGCATGCTACTGTATTATTACTGCTAATATCTATCGGACTTTACGATAGCATTAATTTGCTCAGCACTATATTACAGACATTGTCCAATATTTTGTGCAACATGACTACTATGTATGTAAGATTTAGATGAGACACATTTCTCATGAATCTTACATTTGTGCATTTAGTACGAAGTTGGAGACAGGTGACGATTAGCCTAGCTTAGGATAAAGGACTGTCAACCCGGGCGTTAACAGCTAGAAGCTAGTCTACCTCTCAAAAATAACCACTTATAAACTTTTGCACAAACTTCCAATGAAGAAACAATAAGCAAGTCCCATTTTGGAATGAAGGGAGACCTTTAAAACATTTAATCATTTTCCACTCTCACAAAGGAGCATACTTTTATTTTGAAAGCAAGAGAGCAAGAGTGTCTCTGGTCCTTAACATCCTCCCTCCAAAGAATATAGAAATGAGACACCTGCCACACTGTCTTGCGTGACACATTTACTGCCCAACCATAACTTCAGTATGTTGCTGTCTAGCTGCAGCAGCAAGTTATCAGCCTGTGTTCTGGCCTCTGCAGCAGTGTAAGAAGATAAGGCGGAAGGGCGTGAAAGAAGTTGTCACCACCACAGCCAACTGTTGACGAGAATATGGATTGTCAATAAGGGGATGTGATGTAAGCAAAGTGAGTTTATAGTCAACAGCACCACGCACACACAACACAAGCACAGGAAGTGTGTGTGTGTGTGTGTGTGTGTGTGTGTGTGTGTGTGTGTGTGTGTGTGTGTGTGAGTGAGTGAGTGAGTGAGTGAGTGAGTGAGTGAGTGAGTGAGTGATCCCTCAAAAAAGAAAAAAAAAGGCAGCGAGTTTAATCAGACAAGACAGCTTTGGATGTTTATTAATTCATATGGATTGAATGACATTTTATGACCCAAGATTATCTTGACACACACACACGTTCACGCACACACACATGTTCATGTTCACACGCACGCGCACGCACGCACACACCCCACCAGAGAGACACACAAAGAGCCCTTAAAACACTTCATCTCACAATATCAAATCCGTACAGTGTTCTTTTTTTTTTTAACCAATTCTGACATATAATGTAAACATTTTGCAGAACACACTTTGAATGTTGTTTCCATCACATTTAAACTGCGGAGAGCTCCATTGTCTTGCTACCAAATCCAAGTTTATTGAGCCAAACGTGAATTTTTGCACTCTCTAGTGACCAAGTGTGGCAACATCATTGTGTAAAATCCATTTGGGTTTCACAGTTGTGCTAAAAGTGTCCTTTTCATCTCCTAAGAATTGCAAAAAATAATCATTTCAGATCTTTGCATAAAGATATAAAAACACTGTTTCTGTTCTCAGACTCAGATTCCATATAAGAGGGAAACATTTTAAATTACAGCTCCTGCATCACATGAGTTATCACATTAATGGTAAAATGAAGAGAATTTAAACACAAATGACTGAATACTTCAGGATGAAATTGAGCAAATTGTTTCAACTTGCTCATCTGACACAAATATAAAGTTGTTCCCAACAGTCTTAACAACACAGCGTATTTATTTTATTTTCATCATGTTGTATCACAGAACAGTCTGATAACATAAAGGAGCTGTAACATTAAGTGTTACCAAATATAGTACTTCTGTCTCAACTTCTTTTATTGCACAAAACGTGAGGCTTGTAGGAGCCTCACTAACCAGCCTTGTCTACTGCATTTAATTCCTCTTTTGGCCACATTTCCCCCAAAACCTTTTGAATTATACTATTCCCACTCAGGCTTCTGATGCACACATTACAACTCAGCATTAAAAACAGGTGGTTGGAAATACTAAGCAAACCGTAGACTGGCAGATCGTAACAGATGTGAAACATTGCCAGTGAGGTTTGAACTGTAAAGACTCCTGATGTTCCACCTCACATTCATCACCCTGCTTCTGTCCACCTCCACAGCAATTTGTCCATCATCTTTAAGACATTACTCCCCCAAAAATATCTGTATTACCTTATTTCCCTTCTTCTTCCAACTCTGATCGGACCTCACTAAACCCCCCACCCCTTCCCTCCCCCTCTCTGATGGGTAAAAGACACCAAACACATGAAACAAGGAGTCAGGGCCTTTTCCCTGCAACAGAATGAATTTGGCACATGATGATCGACGGCCGGACGCCACAGGTCAGGTGAGGGTGAGATCACTTGAGTACCTCGTCTGTGCTCTTGAACATGAGAATGGCATTGGAGATCTTGAGGGCGGGGCCAAGCTTGATGCTCATGATCTTCACAATGTCGGTCTGGGTCAGCAGCAGGAAGGCCTCCCCGTCAATCATCTGGGGAGACGCAGACAAAACAGTGGTGATGCAACTGGCCGTGACGGGCAAAGAAATAAGCAGTGAAAATATTCTAAATACAACGTCCACTTAAACGTATTTACCACGTACAACCCCACTTAAAAAAAGATGTACTATCCATTCAACAGACTGTGCAGTGTGCAGTGTAACATCACAGTAAATACCGCAAAGGACTGTTCACACTTAGAAATGTGCAAAGCAAATGCGCATTAACTTAATATTTCATTGACATACACTTGGTGGACTCACCTCTTCTCTGAAGAGACGAGCCTGTTCTTCACAGCCGATTAAATTCTGGACAAACATGAAGACCTGTGGTACAGATACAACCAATTTTAAATAATCAAAGCAGACACAGAGAGAAAAAGAGAGAGAGAGAAAAAGAGAGAGAGAGAGAGAGAGAGAGAGAGAGAGAATACATTAATATGTAGGTGAGGGATACGGTTCGCTTACCTCTTCCACGCTCCATGCTGCCACCTGGCTGGCGTGAATGCCCTGAACGCCGGGCAGCAGCTTACAGTGCTGCTCCCAGCACAGAGAGAGAGTCCTGTCTGTCTGGCTGCTCAGAGCTGACATGAATAGTGACGGATACACGCCTTCTGAGGACATGTCTGAGGTTAAACATACACAGGAAGATATGTTGATTTATGATCACATGGACAAATATTTCTGATTGAAACTGCAGACACGTTGTATTTCCCGGCAGATATTTTGACACATCTTAAGTGGTGCCATCATTAAAGGAGCAGTGTATATGATTGAGTGGCATCTAGTTGTGCGGTTTATCTAACTGAATATCTCTCTGCTCACCCCTCCCTTTCCAGGCATGTGTCGGAGAACTACAGCGGCCTCCAAGTAACGTAAAAATGGGAAAGGTTCTCTCTAGAGTCTGCGTTCGGTTGGTCCATTCTGGACTACTGTAGAAACATGGCGGTGAAACATGGCGGAAATTGTGAAAAGAACCTGCACTGTGTGTGGATCTAAACGCCTCATTCGAAGGTAACGGAGACACAATGAGTCCAAGTTTCAGGTGATTATACTGTAATTAAAAACATAGTTATGAATGATATTATATTAAAATTCTGCCAATAAATCCTGCTTAATGTTCCAAACATTAACACCCCTGAAGCTATAAAATGCTCTCATCAAAGCTTTATGTATCATGCATTTAGAAAACTCACTCTGGTAGTCTCTCTGCTGGTTCTTCCTGTATTTGGGAGGACGGCCAATCCTGAAAACAGAGGAAAAGATCAATGTGAGACAAAGGCAAACATGCATGCATATGCAGGCCAACACACACACACGCACACGCACACACGCACACACACACACACACACACACACACACACACACACACACACACCTGCCACGGAAATGTGTCTTCTTGGTCCTCTGGCCAAAGAAGAGGGTCCTCTTGCACTCTGAGTCTGACAGCTCGGCCTTCAGCCGGCCTTGGTTACGCTCAGCCAATGGGCAGCCGGATATGCAGTGATGGGCAGTGAAACGGCCGGTCACATGGCCTGAACCGTCACAACCAGGAGTTGGACACTTCCTGTTTCAAAGACACAGCCCCGTGGTGCACTTTAAGAAGACGCATGACTTTAAAAGGTTTTGATGTCAGGTATTGATGTGCATCTTGACTAGTTAACCTGGTGAATGAAGAGTAGATTTCAGCTGACCTGTTGTGGAAGCTGTACTTGTTGGCTCTGGGGTGGTTGATGGGTTTACAGGGAACTGAGGATGGGTAGGGGGACTGGCCTGAGGTCGGAGGCTCCCTCACGCCTACAGCCATTACAATACAGACAGATGAACCGTCACACATAGTACTGGAAGGTTATGCCTATTGCTAACGAGTGGTGTAAATACCAAGAGGCTTTTTTAACAGCAGATAGCAAAACCCAGTGTTACTAATAACATTAATGATGGCTCTGTTCTATTCAAGCATGCACAATATGAGGACTCTGAAACTGAAGCAGTGAAATGAAATTCAGCCACTGTTAACTGTATTGTTTGGGCATTTTTTCAATTATGACAAATCAAAATGTCAACATATATAGAAAATAGCTCAGAAAAACTTAGAAAATGAATGCATGAAAAAAAATGGTGAATCAATAAAAAAAAGTAAGAACAATTATTTTTGCTAGGATTTAATGCTATGTAACAATAATAACTTTGATTTGAAATTTGAAGAAAATCAACTTCCAGTTTTGACCGAAGTGCTGGTGGCTACCATGTGGCTGCTGTGCTTTGGTGTCCCGTGGCGGAACTTTGAGTGGGTGACTGGTCGCCTCACACCAGCCTGCTGGGTGGATGTCAGGGTGATCCGAGTCCATCCACTCATCGTAGACATGACTCCAGCCGTCATAATGGACCTGAAGGCGGAATAGAAATATATGATACTGTACACATGCACACACACACTTACAATGCGCACACTCACAATGGGTTCAGGATTGGTTAGAAAGACGTACAGTACATTACAGTATTAGTACATGTAAGCTCTTATTCCAGAACCATTAGCCCAAGGCCACAGCTCACAAGTACACGTAATCAAAGCTGTAATGGACCTGAGGGGGTCTGGGAAACATTTTAAACAAAATTACACACATACATGAACCTAAGACATTTAGTACTTAAGTGTTCATGAAATATAAGCTGACAACACACAAACAGAGCATTACCTTAATGCGATGAATTTCCACTTCCTCCACTGTAGCCACTCGGATCAAACCAGGACTTCTCTTGTCCACAGCCTCCAGTTTCATCTGAGGCTGGAAACTGTGGGCCGCACGCTGGAGACAGAGCAGACAGAGGCAACTTGAATAACGCTGTAACTTGTATGTTCGGCTCGACAACCAAACATGTTGAATGTACTTTCCATAAAGTTTTGGATTTACTTGCACCAAACATCAGTTCTACTATTTAACTTGGGGCCTTTTATGCCTTTTATTTGAGATTTTACAGAAGAAAGATCAGTACATACATTATCATCTGTTATATAAACAGCTGGACTGTGCCTAATTTACTTATTACTGCAGCCCTCTTCAAAGATCCGTCAGCTGTAATGACATTCATGATATACTGTAAGTAACTGATTTGACTGTAACAATGTAACCATGCCTCTCATTATTTGTAATTACTCAGACATTTACAATCAATCAAACTTTACGTATTCATTTTCAGTCTCTTAACTCTGGCTTTGCCATCACTGTCATTGCCTTTTTCTGCCTGCCCATATCACAGCTCCACACACTAGTAATCATTTCATATCATACTGTGAATTAGATCAGAAACAGAACACAGATTCTCCCCTGAACTGTGTTTGTCAGATATCATTACCGGGAACATTATTCAATTCTTTGTTCTCACCACTTTAAAGGCGTCAGCGGCCACCGCCCTGGATCCGGTCTCCTCCAAGTAGTGGGACCAGGAGAACCGGGCCTGATCTGGGTAATCTGGTGCAGCAAAACATAAATTCAACCAAAATCAGTCAGTGAATACAAACATAAAATCTCCTGCCCTCCATATTCAATTTATTTTCTTCAGGATTATGTTAAAGGCCATGCTCTAAAAGTATATTTCAAAAAGGAAGGGAAAAATGTGGGACTAAGTGGGCAGAGATGTTTTTAAAGTTAATGACCCATGATAGGACTATGAACATGATTCAATCAATGATTAACATTGAACACACTTTTCACCTTGGGGTGGTGTTAGGGGGAGGTTCCTCTCCTGGCACCAACCAATAGGGTGAATGTACGGACTGCTGGAATCACACCTGCATTGTTTGACAAACAACAACGTCCAGCAGTTAGGTAGTTTCATTGTAAGAAAAGGAGCTGTTCTCGAGCTGTTCACCTTGATGCTGGAACAGCTTTCACTGCAGATTTATACTGATGTTTGTTTGGTGCTTAGTACGAACACTGAATCAAATAACTGCATTAATTTGATGAAAACCCCAGAGAGAGTTATCACTTAAATGTAAAGCTCTACTGTGCTTGTTAACCTCTTTTAGTTCATTGTTTGGGGTTCATGACGCCTTAACTGGTTCAGCCGCAGCACCGTTACTAACCCAGTTTCCAGCACCAGCAAGAAAGAAAGAATCCCATATTTTTCATCGGAGTTGGTTAATAAGAGCTAAAAGGAGAGTAAATATTAAACATTCATTAGGTGAGCAAAAGCACAACTTCACAATAAATGTTACTATGTCTCCAGTATTTTAGCCATATATTATCTCTATGGTGATATATGTCATGGGGCAGTTTGTTTGTGAGTGGTTCTTCCCCTTAGTGGCCGTGTTTAGATTAACATAGCCTTACTACACCTGTAGTTTGGTTCATTTGGTCGGGACTACATGGTACACTGTTTTTTTTTTTTTTTTTTACAAATGAGCCAAATCTGTAAACATGAAGTTAAACAGATTGAAAGATTGGACATTTCAATCTGCATTGCTCCTTCAGCAATGTCATAGAATATAACAGGCCTAAGTTTCTCCACAACTGTGCAGAAAAAATATTTCTGCAAGATTTTTGATTCAGTCAATTCCCAAAGCCTGTACATCCCCAATGTTTTTGAGGCTCACCAGTAGTCGTATGTGTCATCCCAGTTGTCAAAATGAACCAGGAAGCGCTCGTCCACCACGTCAGTGACAGTTGCTACACAGATGAGGGAGGGGTTCATACGGTCGACGGCCTCCAGCTTCATTCCTATCTCAAAACTGCCCTTCACATCGATCTACACAGAAAGCAGAAATATTAGAAATGACCTGGCAAGTGCACTCGAGGAAGTAGAGACATACAGAGCTGCGGGCTAGCTGATAAATGGTGTGCCAATTGTACTGTTGGACTGTTTCTAAATCAGTTTATGAATTCACCAATCAATAAAACACTAATACAGTTTGATGTATTGCCAGGGCTCTCAAGTTTTTAAGACAGGTAAGCGTGACATCTCTCTCTTTCTCCCCCCGGACGGAGGCACGGCCGGGGGGGGGGGAGGCATGGCCGAGATTACATTTCACCCAGATACAACAGATACGTTTTTCTGATTGGCTATTCGTGTCGCCCATCTCTTTTTATTGATTGGCTGGGGATTCGGGGGAGACGTGCTTGATTCCTCCATGGTGAGGGCAGCGCGACCAGGTCATGTTTGCGCGCTGCGGCACATTAAATAGCCTAGAGGGTTTTTCAGCGTGAGAAATACGATGTGTGGCGGGAGGGCGTGACTTAAGACCGAAATGCGTGACAGTCACGCTCAATGCGTGACACTTGAGAGCCCTGTATTGCCGCTTGGACATTAGCTTAAACATTAGCTTGCAGAAGCAAGTCAACATCAACCCAAACAAGCATAAAGCTTTTTGGTGTCCTTGCGTTAAATATTATTATTAATATATATATATATATATATATATATATATATATATATATATCTATATATATATAGATATATATATATATATATATATATATATATATATATATATATATATATATATATATATATATATATATATATATAACCAGACAGGACAACAGGCCTCACTTTTGGTCTTGTGAAGTGAAAATGTTTTCCGAATGAGATAGAAGCCGCACATTGTTTTTATTATAACTGCTTCTCGTTGGAGTTGGAGTTTCCCCAACACCAAACCATTCACCTCATCCATTGGTACTTGTAGATAATACAACTACCGTATATTATATAGTGGCAGTTACCCTCCCAGGACTGGCAAAGACTTCTTTGGACGCTACTTGTGCTTTCGTCATTCTCAGGTAGTTGGTCCAGGTAAACTCCTCCTCTTTACAGCCTGCAGGAAAAACAGAGATACAGAGAGAAGGTTAAACTGATTCATATTTGATAAAACATCCCGCCATTTAAAGGAATAGTGTGACGTTTTGGGAAATACGCCACTTTGCTTTCTTGCAGGGAGCTTAGCATGAAGGAAACAGGTGGAAACATCGAGCCTGGCTCTCAAGGGCAACACTATCAACTGACCAGCACATTGAACATTCACAAATCAACACTTTTTATCTTGTTTGTTTAATGCATACAAAAACTTGGCTCATTGACTTCCTGGAGTGTCGTCATCAACATGAGGTTGCCAAGCAATCAGCGGAGACTCCATAATTTTAGTGCAAGTTAATCAGTGAGTTTTAGAGGTGCCAGTAGCTGGACTCCCCTGCACATCCCTTCATACCTCATATTTAAATACATATGTCACTTTCACATTACACTTGTTTAAAGTACTGTCATCTCTTTGTCTGTGCACTTTATTTACATTTTAGATTATATTGTAAATGTAATTGTGAATGCTCCTATTTCTTGCACTGTGTTTATTGTTTAAATGTTATGCACTACCCGCCAAGACAAATTCCTTGTATGTAAAAACATACGTGGCAATAAATGGTTCTGATTCTAATTCTGATTCTGATTCTGTTAACTACAGGACAGGGTAAGTGAACATGAAAGAGTGTGTTTGATTCTATTTGCCCTTTGGTCTTTCAGCATGTCCAGAGTGCTCTGACCTCTCACCTTTGGGAGTGTGCAGTTTGTGTCCTGTGCTCTCACACCAGCCTGCAGGATGGATGTCAGGGGAGTTGGCATTCACCCAGAAGTCGTGGCAATCAGAGTAGCCGTCAAAATGAAGCCGCAGCCGGTAACCACAGACCTGGAGGATGACATGACACATTAGATAGACAAAAGCCGGCCTGAGAAGACGACACCGGGGTGAACTCCTCCTGCATGCAAAGCAGCCTGCAGGTGAATGATGATTTCAATCCTAACTAATCAGGGCCCAATTTCTCGTACCTGGCTAAACAAAGTCAAGCAAATGTCCTAATCTCCATCTTAAATTAGCGAGATGATTGACATCAGGCTATCTGGGTTTCTTCACGGCTGATCCGCGCTGAAACGTCTCGTTAATTCTAGCCAGACGTCAGTCATCTGGATAAATGCGCGCGCCCGCTCCTCTTCAGAAGGGATAATAATGGAGCACTGACACCACGATGTTCTAACAGTACAATGCCAAATAAACTCAGAGGAACCTCTTTTTATTTCTCTACTGAGAAGCAGGAGATGATCATGAAGGCATATGAGGAAGTCAATACCGTAGTCATTCACAGCAAACGCGTTGCGAATATTCCAGCGTTTTTGCAACGTTGTTTCCGTGAACGCAACTTTAACACCTGCCCCGCTGCGAGACATAAGCGTCGCAAATATATCAGACAAGTTAAATACGTCAGTGCTGGGAAAATGTATCGGCTAATTTGAAGTGCTTCATCACCCAAATCAATCAGATTATATTTACGAATAAATATATACTTATGAGGATATATGTGTTGTCTGCACGTATGAATCATGTACTATATATGTGTATATACATGTACGTGTAGATTACCATATAACTAGGAGTTTGAATATGTGTATGGGCGGATCAGTATGTATGTATTATTCATAATCAGAAATTCAATCAATTGAAGCAGTGAAAATAAATTATGTGTGATTCTCTGTATTCTCATCACGATCACCTTAATCATATTCTACAATAATGATATGCATGGTGTACTAATAGCACTGTCATATCATTATGAGTGCCTTCAACACATCCATAAGTTTCTTAAGAGCTAAATAAACTTAAGAACAGCGGCATGCAGCGGCTGATAGTCTGTGTCCGAGACGGGCGATCGGCTGCGCCTGTGGTGATCAATGTCCACGGCTCGAGAAGCTCTCGTAAATAAATTATTTCTTGCCGGCAAAATCTATATCGCCGCGTACAGGAAGTCATGATGATGTAAAGGATGGATCCTGGCGATCTGGAAGAACTCTCTCCCTATAAAACTAATATAACTAATATCGCTCCTTCATCAATGAGGAAGGGAGCTGCCTTTTTTGTCCGTGGGAGTGTCCAGCTTATCCAGTGAAGTTCAGTAAGCCTGCCCGGGAGCAGGTTTAAATTTTTGGATGTGTTGCTATGGTGATTAATCTAAGCTTGCTTCGAGAAACCGAGAAAGCCTGACCTACGTCATCTTATCCTGACAATTAGCCCGCTAACTCAGTAAGCCACGTACGAGAAACAGGGCCGAGCCTGGCCATTAAGATCCTTTGACCGTGTTAATGGACGTCTGGCTCACCTCGGCCACAGTGAGGACAAAGTACATGGACGGATGCTGCGGGTCGATGCCTTCCAGCTTCATCCCCTGCTTAAAACCGCTCTTCACTGTTGGCACTCTCTGGGTCTGGACACATTGGGTACAAAGGCAAATATTTCAGTACAGACCACAGAGATTCAAACTAAATGAAGTGAAAACATAGAATGGAGGGTAATTGGATCAAGGCAACAAACAAATAAGAAATACAGAGGACGGCAAACACAGCAAATGGACAGTTTATCATTCTCATATTACTTACAATGTTGAAGCAGAACGTATCTTCAAGACAAAGCTTGCGTTGCCACAATGTTTATATTGTTAAAGAAATAAATCACGTTTAAATGAAGCTGTAACAGAATAATAATATTAATGTGCACCCTTTGGCTGCATACATCATTTTCTTCCAGGTAAATTTACATTCCTTTTTTTGACTCGGGGCGATAGATTTGTCCCTGTGCTATAGGAAGAGCTGCAGTGGTCATAAAGAAAGTAGTAATACATCATGGGTGCCCTGGGTGATCCTGTGTGTAACAGGGCTGTAGCTGAGCCTGAAACTGCAGTCTGATTATTCCACTCAAACGTACCTCTTGGAAAAGCTTGATGGGCGCAGCAACCGATTTGGTTTCCTCCAGATACTGAGCCCACGTCCACTGTTCTGTCTTACTGTCTCCAGCTTCACCAAATATACAAATCAAATAATTAGTTGACTCATTTATACAAGGAGCAGCTAGTGTTTGAAGAGCTGTAATCTTGCAAACAAATAGGGAGGGATACATATTTAATAAAAAAAATGTAAAAAAGTACTCAAAGGTCAGTGAAGGGCAATCTAAAAGGTATTGAGAACATACAGGGCTGGATGAGATCATTACTTGACACTACAATAAAACACAATTCAATGCATGTTCAATGCTGTATGGAATTACATTATATTGTCAGGGATATGTTATTATGACTTGAAGGGAGGAAAACAGGCAAATAAGCAAAGTGCAAAAAAGGATGAAAGATGATATAACAGACAAATTAAAGATTAGTCCAACCTCCTCTGATGTGTCTGCCGTCTGCTTTAGATTCATCCATTTTCTCATCCTAAAATACATGTAATAGAAATAACGCAAGAGCTAAGAGTAGAAATAAAGTATAGTCCCTGAACTAGAGCAAACAAACACGTCACTTTAAATACTTTCAGTAAAGTAACACCATATTAATGCTCCTCTGTCTAAATTCATCAGATATGAGAACATCTACAGTGGCTTGCAAAAGTATTCATACCCCTTGAACGTTTCCACATTTTGTCACATTACACGCCACAAACATAAATATATTTTATTGGAATTTTATGTGAAAGACCAACACAAAGTGTCACACAATTGTGAAGTACAAAGAAAATTATACATGATTTAAAAATTTTCTCACAAATAAAAAACTGAAAAGTGCAGTGTGCAAACTTATTCAGCCCCCAATTATTCAGCAACCAATTGCCTTCAGAAGTTGCCTGATGACTGCTGAATGATTGAATGTTGACCGAATGACTAAATATAGTCCACCTGTGTGAAATCTAATCTCAGTACAAATACAGCTGTTCTGTGACGGCCTCAGAGGTTTGTTAAGAGAATATTGGGGAGCAAACAGGACCATGAAGTCCAAGGAACACACCAGACAGGTCAGAGATAAAGTTGTGGAGAAGTTTAAAGCAGGGTTAGGCTATAAAAAGATTTCCCAAGCTTTGAACATGTCATGGAGCACTGTTCAATCCATTATCCGGAAATGGAAAGAGTATGGCACAACTGCAAACGTACCAAGACACGGCCATCCACCTAAACTTACAGGCCGAACAAGGAGAACACTGAAGAGATGCAGCCAAGAGGCCCATGGTGACTCTGGACGAACTGCAGAGATTCACAGCTCAGGTGGGGGAATCTGTCCACAGGACAACTATTGGGCGTGCACTCCACAAATCTGGCCTTTATGGAAGAGTGGCAAGAAGAAAGCCATTGTTAAAAGAAAACCAGAAGAAGTCCCCGTTTGCAGTTTGCCAGAAGCCATATGGGGGACACAGCAAACATGTGGAAGAAGGTGCTCTGGTCAGATGAGACCAAAATTGAACTTTTTGGCCTAAATGCAAAACGTTATGTGTGGCGGAAACCTAACACTGCACATCACCCTGAACACACCATCCCCACTGTCAAACATGGTGGTGGTAGCATGATGCTCTGGGGGTGCTTCTCTTGAGCAGGGACAGGGAAGTTGGTCAGAGTTGATGGGACGATGAATGGAGCCAAACACAGGGCAATCTTGGAAGAAAACCTGTTGGAGTCTGCAAAAGACTTGAGACTGGGGCGGAGGTTCACCTTCCAGCAGGACAACGACCCTAAACATAAAGCCAGGGCTACAATGGAATGGTTTAAAACAAAACATATTCATGTGTTAGAATGGCCCAGTCAAAGTCCAGACCTAAATCCCATCGAGAATCTGTGGCAAGATCTGAAAACCGACGTTCACAAACGTTCTCCATCTAATCTGACTTTGACCTTGAGTTGTTTTGCACAGAAGAATGGGCAAAAATCTCAGTCTCTAGATGTGCAAAGCTGGTAGAGACAAACCCCAAAAGACTTGCAGCTGTAATTGCAGCAAAAGGCGGTTCCACAAAGTATTGACTCAGGGGGGCTGAATAATTTTGCACACTGCACTTTTCAGTTTTTTATTTGTGAATTTTTTTTAAAAACATGTATAATTTTCTTTGTACTTGTGTTGGTCTTTCACATAAAATTCCAATAAAATATATTTATGTTTGTGGCGTGTAATGAGACAAAATGTGGAAACGTTCAAGGGGTATGAATACTTTTGCAAGCCACTGTATATTTTTATCAGGAGGTTAAATGTAAATAACAATGCCGTCCCACCGTGCCTTCGATGTCAGAGTCTTCCTCAGAGGGACTCAGGTATTCCTTCCTCTTCCTCTTCCTCATGGGCTTCAGGTGATCTGGGTTAAGGGAGGAGACCCTCCCGCCTGCTGGCACCTTCTCCACCCCAACCATCCTCCTGAGGTGCCAAGAGGACAGATACAGTGTTCCTCAAGTCGAAACACATCACCAGACTGTCCTCTCTTTCCTTATTTTCTATTATCACGGTATTTACTTCCGCCTTGTACTCTCCACTGCAGGATTGGTTTTGTTGTACTTTACAGTTTCGCTGTAGCTTATTTGATGGCGTTTTTAAAAGAAATACTCCATCAATAAAAAAAACAAAAAAACACACTATGCTGTTATCCTCACTGCTTTTGTCACGTATTAATCAAATACTTTTTCATATTTTTACATTCAAATTACCATAATAAAAACACATTTTGTTATTTGCCTTTAAAAGTGTCCTGGATTTTCACATGTATATATTACGTAATTAACTTTGGACAACAAGATGAAATTGCAAAAGCCCGTTTTAACCCTAGAACACGAACGTCGGGTGATTTTCACCCGAACGATTGTTGTTACGTTATTTTCATTGTGTTGCTTTTGTCTGAGTTGCGTGGGTCTTTCTGTAGCTTCATGCTGCTCACAGACGTTAGTGAAGGTGGTCTTCCTGCTCCGATCACTGTTTTTTTCTACAGGCACCTGTTCGGTTGATTTTCACCCGACGTTAGTGATAGTGTGACTATTTTTTCCGGATGGGTTTTAACATTGACTTTTAACATTAATTAACTTTTCCTTCACCGAACAAAACTCACATGTCCAAGGAACATGTGGACCAAATAACAAGTTCATAGCTCCTATATTTATATTTTTACTCATGTTTTATTGACGATTCCCTAATTTTTCACCGGATTTTGAGTCTTTTTTCAGGGTCTTCCTGTGATACCTGTTTATTGTTTTATGAGAAGTTCTATAGGGTAAAATAAAAGAATACTTCAACTTGCCTTGTATTGTTGTATTTTAATATATTTAGATGAGAAGTATATTTTATCAAGTACATTATATCGGATGAAATTCAACCGACGTTAGTGATAGTTTGACTATTTTTAACGTTAGTGTTCTAGGGTTAATGATAAAAAGTATCAGTATTACTGACCCTGTATTATTAGGTACCAAATGTTGCGTTATCGCCCGCCTCTAGCATGTGCGAGCATCAACGGAGAAGCAGCTGTTACCAACATACTTGTCAGTGATGGGCTCTCTGCGCAGCTCCTCTTTGTAGGTCCTCTGAGCTCTGGCATCATAGGTTTGCTGTCCCAGTCCAACGAGGACTTCAGGTTTGACCGGCAACAACCTCTCTGGCTCCGCTACTGCAGCTCTTACGGAGCCGACAGCAGCCGACACGTCTGACATGCAGGAGACAAGAGAAGTCATGAAGAGCCTACAGGTTTAAGACTGATAACACAGGTTAACATTTCAAATCTAAAATACTAAAACAATTCAAATACTCTGCTAATCTCTTGTCTTTCTAAATTATTTTGTATTTCCTTTTCTGAATTCATGTGGGGGTTGTTACTGCACTAATACGCGTATTATCCTTTGTGAATAGTATTTCCACTACTTATTGATTACTTTTAACCCTTTTCCAGCTGGATTTTGATTGTTCTCAACATGTGAGTGATGCCTGCTTGCAGCTGCTCTCTCTTCATTTGTCAAGAGTGCTCTGCTTCAGCTGATGCAAGTATTGCTCAAGTGATCATTGAAAGGGATTTGCTGTGAAATATTTAGAGTAGAAGTGCAGCCATATATAGAAAGTAACAGTCGTTAACTAGCGTGACCTGCAACGCCAGGAAATAAAAGCTGAATTTGTATTTCTATCATGCAAAAGTCATCTAAAACCAAAGCAAATAGTTACTTCAAGGTATCTAATTTAAGTAAGTGCAGTACTTTGTGTTCAGATCCTGACATTTATACAACACCGTTATGTTACCACGACTCTACCTGGCTTGTCTGCTGGAGCGCTTTCTGCGCTTGCGGATCTCCCAGAAGTCCCGGCTGCTGGTTCAGTGATGCTGCTGGTGGTCCCTGGGGTGATCAGTGTGCTCAACGTTCCTACATCACTCACACAGAACTGCAACACACACACATGCACGCACACACACACACACACACACACACACACACACACACACACACACACACACACACACACACAAATGTATCCATCTGTTTAAATGTGTCTTGATGGGTGTGGTGGAAACTTTATCATAAATGCTTTATTCTTAAATGTGTAGCTGAACTCTGAAAGCAGAGTTCAGTTCATCTTGACCCAGTCTGAACTGTGCCATCCGGGTGGAACAATAACAGGTGGATCTCTGTAGGTGTTTAGGATTCTTTTTGTTTTCTCCTTTTCTCTCTCTCACTCTTGACTCTCAGGGCCGCAGCCAAACAACATCCTCCAGACAGGCAGCAAGGCTTGTCTGGTGGGACGGAGGACGCTGCGAGGAGGAGCAGGGGGGAAAGGGCAAACATTTCAATAATAATTGTTGATGTATAAAACTCATGTTGAACTATTTTTTGGTGTCAGACCTCCGAACCATCTGTGGTGACGAGCTCTGTCCATTCAATTGAATTATTCCAAGTTTCTGTTAATTTCCATTACAATGGGCAAAATCATTTTGTCCATTCAACCCTTTTTCCTCCACAAAACTATTTAACAGACAATTTCAAAAGAATGTTTGTTTCCATGTTGCCAACCTGTTACTGCGAACTCCTTTATGCTAAACCACTGCAGTGAGTTTCAGTGTGTTCTGGTCGTTGTCATTCACTTAATAACTTACAGCTAAATAAATATGAATATTTGTTAATGATTTAGGATTTTGGTGAGACACTATTCTTCATTGTTAATGTGGCAAAATGCTTCCCTGAACAACTGAAAATAGAATGAATGTATGATAGAATTATAACCTGCGTCTCGAGAGCATCTTGATATTCATACATTTCTGCATCTCACTACTGCATTTTATTTCTTAAACTGCACTGCAACTTTTATATATTTTTTTGCTTTTTTACTGTTTTTTTATGAATGTTCTTAATTGTTTTAAAATCTTGTTTTCTTCTGCATTATGTTTTGATGCTTTTACTGGTTTTATGTGAAGCACTTTGAATCACCTTGTTGTTGAAATGTGCTATACAAATAAACTTGCCTTGCCTTAATTGCTTTTATACAAAAAGTTAAAAGTTGTCTGACTAAAATCTGGTCAACTGTCCAGTAAGTACACTGACTGGATCGTCAAAATCCACAACAATGCTTTAATTGTTGTCATTGGAGTTGGCTCTTTTGCTTTTATATGACAGATGTAAGTTGAGATAGAAAAGAAGAAATTATCCCACATTTAAACCAGACAGGTACTGAGTATTTTCATCGTGTCTGTATTAAATTCACATCGTAGCACAGGCGGATAAACAATTAGCAGCCGTTTCAATTTACCTTGAGGTTGCTGCTGGGCAGGATGGCCAGCCCCTCCTTCCACTCGAGGACGTGGACAATGCTACAAGCCCCGCCCACCTGTGCGGTCAGGGTGGGTGTGGCTGTTTCGTTGGCCCTGCCTCCTTTACCTGGGTCTCCTATGGCAACAGCTGGAGTCACCTCCAGCTTTTGATGAGTGGCAGCAGGAGCTGAGGAGAGAGATGCGTTCAAATTCATTCAACTTCCTGCCTGAGCTCACCCACAAGCAGCTGTGGGACAATAGCAAAATGTCATGTCACGATTATCCTGGCCATATAATTGTAATTCGTGATATTACCAACAATATTATTAGCATCATATAAAGTCAATAAACAATCATTTAAAAGAGTCCTATGGTTGGCTGTGGCTCAGGAGTTTGAGCGGGTTGTCCACTAATCAGAAGATCAGCTCTTTCAGTCCTCAGTGTCACTGGGCAAGATACTGAACCTCACATTGCTCCGGGAGACAAATGCAAGTCCATTTAAATTTAGCTTTGCTCTGAAATAAAATCGTCAGACATCGTATAGTTTCAAAAAATAATCAAAATCAATGCACCAGATACTGGAAACTCAAAATACCGTCTTTTACACTCCATGCTTTCTTAAATCTGGTGCCTATATTCCCTACAATGCAACTCACTCAACTGCCAACAGTTCGGCCAAATTACGATGTGTTATGCTAGTAGCGGCTAATTTAGGCTAGAGCACGAGGAGCAGAGAGGTCTGGTAAACTCACTTGCTTCTCTCTGACATTCCCGGATTTCATTCTCTTTTATTTTCAAACTTTTAGTCTTCATCCCCAACCCGAGGCTGACTCCAGTGACATCACTTGAGACCCCAGGTCCCGCTTTAAACCTCAAAAGACTTTATACAACTTTTCTTTCACAAGGGCCGTAGCACCCAAGACCCGTGGGCCAACTTTGATGTGTAAAGCTGACGAGTCCCCCTTTAAAGGGCCAGTGGGATTAGATGGCATTTAGCAGTGAGGTTGCAGATTCTTCCTTCCACTCACTTTCCAAACCTCGAGAAGAACATTCAGGGGTCTTTAACATATAACATGAGAGGCCCTCTGTGGAGTCAGTGTTTGGTTTCTACTTCCTGGGCTACTGTAGCAACATGGTGGGGCAACTAGACAAGCTGCTTGAAGGAGGACCGACTCCCTACATGAGAACGGTCTGATGCTCTCTGTATGTCTCCCACGTCACTACACAATATACCTGATGAGACGGTAGCTTGTACGCGTATCTCTGAGTTAAAGGAAGGTCTCTGTGAATGTGACCACACTGTGTGCCCCCCTATCATACCCGTGCGCACCTGGTAGGAGGAACGCCGTGGTGGTGTGGGCTTGGGGCCGAGCCTTCTTGGCCACACCATCACTGCCACAGATGAGGACGGCCTCGCTCGGGGACGAGGAGCAAGGGTCCAAAGGGGGGCGATCAGGTTCTTTGGGGAGAGTCTCCATGTTCACTTTGGCACTCATAACGGCGTCCCTGTCCTTTACTCCGGAGCACTGGAGAGAAAAGAGTATGAGGCACAGTACAAAGCAATGCTCTCAACCGAAGAACACGGTAACAGGTTTATGGCACATGAAGGTGAACTTTTTGTGGAATTATTTCTTATTAAATTATATATAACACATATATTTATATTATAAATATATTTGTATACAGAGTGTACACACACACACAGACACAACTGACTTGGCTAAAAGGTTATCGGTCGTCTGTCCTGTCACCTGCAAAATTTGGTTGTTATTGTTTGATTCTTCACATTTTCTTGTAGTTATCATTAGTTATCCAGTTATAATTCATTACAACGGTATTAATACAATGCACATTGATAAGAACAGATTTAAAAATAAGTAAAGACCTGAGTCCACTTTGGTGCATTTCTCAACATTTAAAATGATATCAGATTTTAGATATGACTATAAAGCCTCTGCTGATAGGGACTTCCCCCTCCAAAAATGGCTCTGAGAAACATGGATTAAGATTAATCAAATGTAAACTATTTTAAGGATGCCATTTACAGAGTGATGGCAGAGGCTTCCTCCGTCAAAAGCCATGACCCCGTGTGACTTTCTAACAGCCATCCATTAAGCTACATCCAATAAAAAGGCAATAATGGTGACAGCAACATTTACGCACAAGCTGAAGTACACACACTAAAAAAAAATACATTTCAGTTAAAATGGCGGAGGCAAACACATCCAGGAGACAGAAGAGGAAAAAAAAAAGAATAAAAGCAGTGTCTGAAACCCTGTGAAAATGTAATTTAGTGAAAAATGAACCATGTCACCCATTCCAGCTGCATCTCAAATGAATGAGCAACGTTTTCTCTTCACAACACCGTTAAGCGTGTTAGATACGTTAGTAAAACTGCTTATTTAAAAGTATTTAACTCGATAGGTTAATGAGGCGCGTGATACCTCAAATATACATTTTAAAACGGAAAGCAATTGTGGTTGATTACATCCTAAACGGCAAACCGCTTTGCCTCAAAACACATATTTACACCGGTCCCTCTAAAACGTCTGTGGCTAAAAGACGTTCTGATCTGACACAATAACGGGAATAATTATGAACGTGAAATAAATGTGGTTTCAGATCAATTCGGAACTGAAATTTGGCTTACCAGCTATTATCTCCTGCGGCTCCGGGGCTCTGACTGCGCATGCGCGAGCCCCCAGTACAGTCACCGCTCGTTGACTACAATGCAACGCCAAAAAAAGACTTCGAGCGCAAGCGGAGCGGTGTCGAGATGTGAGAATAATGTAGTGGACTGCCGATTAGTCGGGAGACTGGAGCTCGGTCGCTTTTATTTCACTTTTTTTTTTTTAAAACACAGATCTGCCACATTCATCCTGTTCATTTAGCCACAAAGAGCAGCCCTGCCGTGAAAGAGCATTTATTATATAATTAGCAGGATATAGGTCATGTCGATACTGCAGACAAGGGTTCTGTGATGCCGACAGGAAACAAAAATCACACGGCGGGATCATTTTATTAAGATCTTTAATTGAACATACAATAAAAAAAAAAAGGGACAATAATCCGTTAGATCTCATTTGCACGGGAAAAAAAAAACTGTTCCACAAGATGGAGAGTGGGGGGGTGCATTCACCAAGTCTTATGTTTGAAATAAACCCACAAACACACACGCTGCAGAGATGTCAACTGTGTACCTTTAAGTACAAAAACTCCAGTACTCGCTGCACACTTCAAATAAGCAGAGGCATGACAAACCCTGTGTTCCCTGGATTCAACTTGCAGAAAAAGGGATGCAATACAGATTGAAAATTACTTTCAGGGCTGCAATCAAAACAAATATGAGAAAATGGGTCATTGCAATCGAGCCTTGGAGTTCTAAGCAAACAAGAAATAAAATCCAGAAAGGAAAAGGATCTTCCACACATTACCTGCTCAAGATTACAAAAAACCTAAGTCTGTAGCAACAAAAGGAAGAAATATTTTTTTTGATGCCAACACATGGTTTATGTACAAGAGGTTAAAAGGAGATCACAGTTCCCCTAATGAAAGTTGTTCAAATATGACATACAAACCCTTATTCTTTAGTAAATATGCAGCTCTGCAGTATAAGTACTTGCATCCCAGCTGTGCATTTTGGAGTACCACAAAGATCAGCCAATTCCATGAGAAAGCAATTATTGAGACCGCGGCTCAAAAAAGGGGGAAACTGCTCCAACGCTCCAGCCGAGCGCTACTTTTCTCCTACAACCACACAGTTGAATGAACGTGAAAACGTAACGGTTGCATCAAACTGTTTGATGGACAGAAATGGACTAGGAGCACTTGCTAGCACAATGCTAGGAAGGTTTTTTTTCTCTGATCTACAAATCAAACAATGCCGGTTACAACTGAGACTCATGTCTAAAATTATGAAAGTAAAATAAAAACTATTTTCACGAGGCTATAAATCAGTTTGACGAGAGACTAAACCTACAGTTTACCGATCAAGTTTAAGTTACTGTGACAGAGTGACTTGAACGATCGCAAATTAAAGCGCTAAAGGTTTCAAGACCAGCTTCTTTTGACTATATTTCAGTTTTTTCTATATAATTGAGAAAATGTTTTGTTTATTTCTTCTTGTTTTTTTAGAGGCAAACGATACAGAAATCTAAATTACTGTGGTGCTTCCTCTAATAAAACAGAATCTAAAACATGTTTAAGACAAGTTGAAGGAGAAAAGTAGACAAGCCAGGAAGCATAAGCCAGTACGACGACATTGCTCACTATGTACAGCAGAGGGATCGAGCTTGACACAGAGAAATGCCTCTTCTTAATTCCACTAATCCTGAGACGCCGATCTAGACCTTGAGCGAGATTTCGAGCGGGAGGCTGAACGTTTCTCCCTGGACTTGGATCGGTGGTCATCCTCGTGAGGGGATGGGGAGCGGGGGGGAGATTTGGTGAGACTCGCCTCCTTCCCGTTGGCCATCGGGGACGCTGAATGACTGCGGGACTTGTCGCCACATATCTCCTTGGAACGACTGCGAGTAATGCGCTCCGACTTCACCTTCGAATTACTCTTTGAACGGGACTTTGATTTCCGGTCAGCTGAACGAGACCGGGATTTGCGGGAGCCTGAACGGGACTTTGATTTGCGGGAGCGAGAACGGGACCTGCGGTTACGAGATTTGCTTTCTCCCGACTTGGAGCGAGACTTTCTTCCCGATCTGGAGCGGGAATGGCGACGTCTCTTGTTGCTCGGGGAACGAGACCTGTAGGGGATTAAAAACGCAAATCCTTTACACGACTGTGCCATTTAACAATATTAATTAATTTCCGGCATAAGATCCAATACATAACCTCCATTTCTGACTTATCTATGACAATATTTCAAGTTGAACTCCGATCTGTATATTCATTTTTTTAAGATTAGACGCATTCTCACCTGGAGTGGGATCCGGAGCGGCTCCTCGAGCTCCTGCGGCTCCTGCTACGGGAGCGGCGGCGACTACGAGACCTAAAGATCACAGCACAAAGTCAAAAACCTACAGCCAATTTCTGTGCAAGATATCAGTGCTACATGTTTGTTTGGAGGGGGGTCAGGGGTATCTTCGACAAAAAGTCTGAAGCGTCAAACAGCGTGTTTGGCGTTCCCACCTGGAGCGGCTGCCGGAGTAAGACCTTCGCTTGCGAGATTGCTCCGCCACAAGACGAATCTTCCGTCCGTTAATATCTGTACCATCCAGCTTGTCAATGGCCCTCTTCAGGTCCGACTCGGAACGAAACTCGATCACACCCTCATTTGTGCGTTCCTTGTGGGCATCTGCGTAAGTCACCTCTCCTGCCTGACGCATGAAGTCCTGTGGGACATTAAAAAACAACATTAAAAGAGGAAAAACAACCAAATATGCAGGCAATCTGCCTGAGCAGTCATGGTGTAAAACATCTCAACATTTCCCCACAGTTAACCGAACCAAGGTTAGTATTTGAATGTGTACCTTGAGGTCTTGCCAACTGCAGCGGCTGGACAAGTTCTCCACGATGAGACGGTACTCCGTACGGACTGGAGGTCCATACTTATCCCTGCCAGTGTGGCTCCGGCTGCTATAACCGCTACCTTTTAAAAACAACAGCAAATGAAAGTTAGAAATGGCCGAGACACGTGAACTACTGGCCCAGATGATCAAATGAACACAAGGCAGTGACCTGCCAGATAAAAGTCCAAGGGTGTATACATTTGAATTTAATAATGACAGGGGTCCCTCTGATCCCATTTTCAAACACAGAGGGTCAGATAATTGATCTATAGGCCACTACGCGGGCTCTTTGTATCGTTTGTATTGTTCAGCATTTTGATGTTGTTCTCTACTGCAAAGAACACCACTGCATCTGTTTCCGGCAATACAAAGCCTGTCTTACTCCGGTACATCAAACTGTGATGGTTTAGCCGCATAAACAAATGAACAGTGATGTTCTTTCAAGACGAACCCTGTAACACAAACAGAAAGGAGGTATCCACATAGGTTGCGGTCAAGGACACTGTTTGGTCTAATTGATAAAGAACGATATAACACATACTCCAATCTTTTGGCATTTTACCGGATGTCGGTCTGAAATTTTGTTTTCCAGTTCTCTCACTTACAACACTTCTTGTGTTTGTAAGTTCTTTACTTGAGCCGCCCACTTATGTTTGTTGTCAACATAAAAACCAATGGCAATCCTCACCATCACCCCTGGTCTATTGGCAAAAGGCTGTTGTCATCATGGCTTCCGGTTAGGTCAGCCAAGGATCAAGGGGGGGCAAAGGTCACACACACATTGTAAGGTGAAAGCCAAGGCCAAACGGGACAGGCAGTCATCTTAGCCAGTCATCTTTAGCCTCAATGGACTCTCAGCCTCAGCCCGCAACTGGACTCTTTCAAATTGAAACATCAAGGACTTTTGTTAATGTTGAATATAAAAATATATACCAAAGTTAAAAAATACACATTTCACATGAAAATGTTCTTGTTATAATGATAATGCTAGATTTAGGTTTGTAGTGATAATTTGCGATTAGCTTTCTTCTGTGGTGCAAACAACAAAATGGAATATCTAGGCCTTAAAAACATGGCAATCTAGCAATTATCATCCAAGAGATCTTTGCAATCTGTGTTAGGAAAACAAGCTATTTTGGCTAAAGCCAACTCTAAAGCCTGAGTTCTGCTATTGGAGGTTTCTGACTTGCATATTATTGCTCCGCCCCGATAATGAACTACAGACCATTCAACAGTGGCCCGTGATCACAAGGGAGGAGCAAAAACCAGCAGGTCGCCAACCCTTGATGGCAGGAAATTAGATTTGTTCAGCAGAATGCGGCCAAACACGCAAAACAAAGTTTAGCTGTGTGCTCAAGAAGAAGAATAAAGTTTGTGAGTGCAAGAAGGATATAAATCAGGAACGTCTCCATGTGGACATAAAATTAAACGAGTATAGTGCCAAATAATGTTACAGCAGCTCTCAAAAACTAGCATGCAATCTGAGCCATATTAAATATGTAGTCTTGTAACACTATCATAGGATGGTTGGGATTATAAACCGTGGCACCTGAAATAGTCAACGTGTAAATTTGTGCTGCAAGTACGAAACAACATAACGTCTCTGTGCAGTCCACATCGACACCTCGCCCCAGGGGGAAGGGGAAGAGAGGGTATCTCATAACAGACTGCACTTACTGCGCCCACCGCCCGAGTTGCGCCCACCGTCCGAGTTGCGCCCACCGTAGCCATCTCGATCTCTCCGCGGCCCGCGAGCATTTTCTACGATCACCCGCTCCCCGCACAGCTCCTTCCCGTTCAGCTCGTACACAGCGTCGTCAGCGTCCCGGTTGTCCTCGAACTCCACAAACCCGTAGCTGGAACGGAAAGACAGTTTAAGATACACACGTAAATGTAACAACAGCTGCGGCGGCTCAAATTATGTCCCCCTTTCGACACGCCATGTGTCCGTCTCCAGTGCTCAGTTTAGCTGGGCCCGCTAGCTCCGCGATGAAACCAACACAAAGACGCCATGTTGGCCACGCGAGCGAGATTAAAGTTGAGGAATTAAACAAAAGAACATAAAAACAAATTCTCGGGGTTTAAGTTTACAAGCCAACCGGCCTGCGGAGACGAACATATATTTAAGGGGTAAATTGGTTAAAAAGCACAACGTGCTTCTGAACCAGCACCGACGTCGTTCACGTTAACGGTTACGTTAACGCTCGCGAGGCAACTGTAGCTAACCCGCGATCGCATTTCCGTCAAATACTCACCCGTTCTTCAAATCTACTTCCATGAGCTTTCCATATCCACTGAAAAACCGCTGAATGTCCTTTTCGCGGACATTATAGCTTAGTCGTCCGATATAAACACGAGGCATGACTTCTCGACTGTTTCTCTGCGGCTCGTTACCGAGTTGAACAACGTCTTCAGAAAGCCGTGAGCGCTGCCTGCCTCGGCTTTTTCTTCTTCTCCTTCTTGGTCGTGGTCTGCTTCTTCTTCGTTGGTGTTTACTCGAAAGCCGGAAAACCAGTTTAGAGGCAAATTGCCGCCACCAACTGGACTGTTGTGTGCAACAAGACACGCAAGAGACAATGGGCAATGACTGCTGTTCCCCAAGAGACTTGACAATTCAAAGTAATGTGTTGGGCTTTTTATAATGGCTGAAGAGGGCGATTTATTTTGATACGATTTTTTACATTGAAGTTGTATTTGTTTGACTGTTTCTGGTTGGCTACAGTTTTTCCAGTTTGTTGCTTTCCTATTTGTTATAATCTATGGTTTACGATTTACGGTTTACGATTTATTTCAGAGGAGTGAAGTTCATAGATTATATAAAGATTTATTCAGTCAATGGTGCTACTGTTTTTTCCCTTATTTTCCAGCCAACCCTCCTCCAAGAACCATCAACATTTGTATATGTATATATCATTATAGCATCCTAATGTATGTTCTTGCTATAGCAATGCTTAATTCTGAGTGATTGTGACCAAAATATCCACCTGCTCATTTTCCTCACCAACATGCAAGACTTCTTGAATGTTGGTGCTAGAAGGTTTTAGGTGAAACATTAGTTACAATTATTTTTCTTTTTTTAATCAATTGTATTATATAGAAGTATATATTAGTAATACAATGTTGCCTATATATAATCGTTGGGATTGATATATGGTCTGAGTTGGTCTAACAAACTACTCGTCTTAGTATTTGTCTTAGGTTAATACATGAGATTGTATATTCTCAGTGCTTTGCATTTACGATCTGATCCAGCAAAGTCTCAAGAACAACCTAAAGCCTTTACACATTATGAAAGCATTTATAACCAACTTTAAATGCTGATTATTTTGTTAAAAATAAGACAACTCTCAGCTATAAATACATCGCTTGCAAGTAATACTTTTTGGCCTCGAAGTAAAAGCAGCAACGTGGCAACCATGTCAACCAAGGAGCCAACCAGCTGCTGGGTAATCAATCACTGACTATGAAGAGCAAACCATCTCTGGTCCCCATGGTTACATTTTTACAGCAACTTATTTTTGTATTGAATATTTAACTAATTAAAGGGCACACTGTACAAACCAAATTGTGGGAACATGGATGTAAACAAAGAAAGAGCGCAGTGCTGGAGAGCGAGAGAGTAGAACGTTTTATTTTTGTAAAAACCAGGTTTTAAAATGCTTCCAGCCAGTCAGACTTATCCACATCCTTCTCAAACATCAACAGAACCAATATCATGTAGGAAGCAGTATCACTGAACTGAAACACCTCACATCTTGGCTAGTTTGTGGTGTAAATTTGTTGAAACCACAGTTGAAAATAAAGACCCGTTAGAGGAGGTTAGAGGCGTCAGCTCAGAGGCTGTGTTCAGGGGGAAGCTTTTGGGCGTTTGTGACTGGCATGAGCTTGAGAAAGCTGCTCTTCTTGACAAAATTCATTTAGTTACATTTTCACAACAGATCTCAAATGGTGGATAAAACGTGTTGATCTTAACTGCTGAAGTCAAAAGGAAGCAATAATGAAGTACAAAATTGCTCATCAATGCCACTTACAAACGCACTATTATTTTATATGTCCGTCTCACAACCAACCTCTCAGTCTTCAATGAGATGTGATCTCCACCCACAGACATCAAAATGAGGTCTGTGTTGGGGCTGCCACAGAGTAGTAGTAGTGACAAATTTCCCTCCATGTACTCCAGCCCGGTGATTTTTATTTCTATCCTTGAAAAGCTGGAGCAGAAAATTCTTAACTTAAACTGCAATTTTGGCTGGTTGTACGGATAAAGCCATTCATTATCCAAATAACTTTTCATCTCTTGTGCATGTTAAGGGGGAGAGGAAAGAATGAAGAAGCAGTATCAAATCGGGAATCTGGCAGGAATCACAGCAAAACAAAAACAACCAAGGAGGTGGAGGCAGCCAGACAACAAATCAATTGCATCCAATCGTGTATATGGTACATCATCATCTGTTAACAGTGCCTGAAACCAATCGGTCAGCTTTAGATACTCTCTCACTCCCTGCCTTGTCAGGCCACGACACAACTTAACAGCAAAACCCTCCCGCAGTTCGATCCAGAGAGTCCTTTTAGCGAATCAGAGGGGCATCCGACCCCAGCCCCGGCTCCTCTGAGGGGAAAGGGGGAGCCGAGAGAGGGGGAGGGGAGCCCCGTTTCGGTGGTCTTTAGTTGGCTTTAGCTCGCAGCTGCGCCCTCTTGCCCGTCACAGCCTGGAAGCCGGTCTTGATGCTGGCGACGGAGCAGCGGGAGTGGCACGTTTCACACTGCAGGAAATAGAGGCGAGTGTCTTTCTGCAGGATGGTCTCTGGGGAGCGGCAGGTGTGACACGTCACGTATTCCTCTGTGGGATTGAGGAGAGAGTTATGAGCGGCGCAGTACTCACAGGAGTTATCTTAATGATCGTGGTGGTGAAGCACACGGTGTGGACTGGCATGATGGAAACAGAGGTGACTAAAAGACTACTGATTTAGCATTGCACGCCTAGAACACTGTAAATTGTTTTCCATTTCAAAACAAATTAAATCTTATATCTTCTTTCATATATTCTGTTTGTATCCATTTCTGTTTTGGGGACTTCCATCTCTCAGAGAACAAAGCATAGGCTACATTTACATTATAAATGGATTTTAGTATTCAATCCATAGACTAAAGCTGAATACAGACATTGAGCTGAATTTCTTTTAGTCAAATCGGATTAGTATTCATTATAATGTGCTACTTACTGATATATCTTCTCAAGACATTTTCTATTTGTTTCTGTTGAAATCTGCCTTTGATCACAAGCTGGTTATTTCCATCTATGGAACCACTGTGAACATAAAAAAACAAACACAGATTAGACTTTCATAACAACCAATGTTTCATTTCATTTGAGGAACTAAAGCTAAACCTAGAATTTACACAAAATCAATTACTGTGTATCCATGAATTGTGATGAATGTACCTTGTTCCCAGCTCGGCCAACAGGAAAGCGAGGAGATGTTTAGGCTGACGATGCAACCTGTGAGGAAGTACATGAAAGGTCAGTTTGTCGTCATCGCTTTAAAAATGTTGCATTGGTGCCAACTGGGCTTGACGGTAACGATTTGAGAGATGTACACATGTCTGCAAAGGGGGGGGGGGGGGCGGGGCTCACAGTTTGCAGATGTCTGTGAAGTTGACAAAGGAGGTTTTCTTGGTTCCCACTCGGACCACCTGAGGAGGCTTCATCACAAACTTCCTCTTCTCTCCAGCCACCATATCCGGATTCTTCTCTCTCATTATGTTGAAGACTCGGTTCAGGAGCTGAGACATGGAAGGAGCAAAAAGTTATGCTTTAAGAAGGAGAGGAGAGTGTCAGAATTCCAGAAATATAAATAAAGTATTGATCATGCAACATGGAAATAAGTCCAATGTCATGAAGTCAGGAGTTAATAGTATTATCCCTGTGATTTTTAAGAGGATTTATGGACGTTTAGTCATAACCTAAAAGACACTCTTGTACCGAGGATAGTATGTTCCAGTTCCTAGAAACATGGATGGTAAGAATTGAGAAACCTTCCTCATTTGAGGCTACACTCTTTGATGCATATAGAACAAGGAAGTGATTTTGAGTGGATGAATAGACTTTTCATCTGTATCACAGCATTTAAAACTTAGTTTTTCCAATTTCCCTGAACACAAACAAGCTGTCCTTCCTCATGTCAAATTGATTGTATAATGATATGGAAATAACATGGCTGTGGGTGTGTGTTGACAGCGGTCCTACCTCATCATAAGTGTAGTCTCTTTCAGTACCGGACCAGGTTGGTCCTGTCATGGAGCTGAATGAGATTCCATCATTGTTCTTCCCCTCATCATCCTCCAAAGCTGTAAAACAAAACTATGATGAAACGCGTGCTTTCCATTAGTTCTCCGCTTCAAACATGACTTTACATGACTTATTCTCACGGTCATCCATCTCCAGCAATTCTCCCTCATCAAAGTCCACTTTTTTTGACTTCTTCTTTTTGGTAGGAAGCATCAGGTCCAGGTTGTCGTCCTCCAGCACCTCCGGTTGCTCACCCTCAATTTTCAGCTCCTAATTCGGATCAACAAGAGGCGAGATTCAGCGAGGAGACGAGTAGTGACGATGTGGTTCAGAAGAGAAAGGAGAGGGCTGGGAAGACAACAGTTGAAGTGGAACAAGAAGTGCTCATGTCGAATGATCAGAAAGAGAGAGGATGGACACAAACAGAAATAAGCAGACTACAAGGGATTAGGAGAAATAAATGAAAACTGGTTGTGGGTTCAAAGCGACTGACCTTTAATCCCTCCTCAACATCATTTTCAAAAACTTTCTTGGGCTTCTTCTTCTTTTTCTTCTGGTTGAAGAAGTTCAAGTCGTTCAGATCATCAGACGGTTCTAGAGAAGACAAGACAAACTTACTGCAGGCTGGTGGTTCAATACGATGAGACACCCCCCATGAAGAATAAACACAGACACCGGGTCATCTCTCCCTTTTTTTGTTCTAACCTTTCTTCCTGACTTCATCCTCATCTAGATCCAGCTCCTTGTCGTCTCCAGTCTCCGGTTCCACTTCCTTCACCTCCACCTCTTTAGCCTCTTCTCCTCCCACACCCTCTCCGCCTTCCTCATCCAGCATGAAGGGCTTCTTCTTCTTCTTCTTCTTCTTGGTCATGTTGGGATCAAAAATCATCTGAAGGAGAGGAAGAGAGAGAAAAGTTTAAAACCGTTTACAAAAGCTTCTGACTTCATCCTATTGCTCAACTCATTGTATCGTTTCTCAGATTATTGATATTCATGTTTTGTCAGATGTTAAATGTATTGCAACATTAAAACCAGCTGTAACCATTGGGGTTTTTCAGTGTGACAATGTGAGACAGAAAAATACCAGATTAGGCCGAGGGGAAGGATAACTTCTCTGCAGATTCTATTATTTTCCTGCGATTTGAGATTTACAGGTTTGTCATCATGGTTATTTTTATGAATGAAAGTTATCTGTTAAAAATAAATGAGAGATAAGTGCTGTCACATATTTTGAGGCCTGATATAAAACGACCGTCCAGCTATGATTGAAGTGTGCCGTAATAGATACTAGAGGACATTAATTGAAAACTCAATTTACCTAAAAATGAATCGGTAACTTGTATTTCTGTTTATTTCCCATTTAGCACAAATGATAAAACTACCTGGTGACAGACTCAAAGGGGACTTTTTATTTTATTTTATTTGAATGATCTAATATATTTAGGTTTTGGACAGTTTGTCAGATAAAACAAGAAACCTAAAGATGTCAATTTAAAAATCTTTTCACCATTTCCTGTCATTAAACAGATTACTGGTTGTGATCGAGACGATGCCCCACGTAATATTGAGCTAATCTTCCTCCTCATCTGAACGACGATTTGTATCTCATTAAACTGATGCCATGTTCTTAAATACTGCAAAGTGAATTGTTGCAGCTGGATGACTGGGCTGGTTTACCGTCGTCATCATCGGATGAACGTGTTAATGGCCATTTATCTATTTTCTCAAAACCAACGGACGTCTCAAATTGCATTCAGAGCATTTTATTGATTAGAGCCCGTCAGAAGAAGAAAAGGGCATTTGGTGATAATTCATTTTGAGAATGTTGTCCATCTTAATTCTGACGGTTTGTGCCGGTCACGACTCTCCCTCGGAGCTCCCGTTAACGGTTGAGCCCGGTAACAGCAGCTTTTTGTTCCCGATAACTGCCCGTCAGCGCCGCAGCTTAACAGATAGCTAGCTAGTTACCGGCCGAGCTAGCGCTAGCTACCTAGCTCCAACCCTTCAGTTGGAGAACCCAGCAGCCGTGAACAGGGCGGATCGATGAAACACGGTGAGAACTAATAATGTGCGATGTGTAGTGAATCGTGGCTCAGTGGTGGGACGCTGCGGGACATTCCCGTGACGTTTTCTCCGGTCGAGCTAGCTTGGCTGCTCGACTGCAGCCATGTGAGAGCTGGTGCGGCCAGGAAGGGGAGCAGCAGTTCCGAGGCCCAAAATCATCTTCAGCACCGATCCGGCCCGGTAGTTTACGTATTTTCAACAAACAAGTCTCCACGCCAACGCGGAGTAAACAGCAGACAATCCGAGGTGACTTACCTCGTCTCCTGACATGTTTGCGGTCTGAAAAGAGACTGAAACCTGGTTTATGTGTGTCTCTCGAACAGTGCCACAATGCTGCGCCGAAAATGTCTTGCATCAGCGTCGGATCCGCAGTACGCAGGCGTGAACTCCCCAAATCCTGACGTCATTACCTCGCGACGTCGCGTTACATTCGGGTATTCAAGAAGAGCAGAATTGGAAAAACTATGTGTTGCTAAATAAAATGTCTAGCATTAATTGTGAAGCACTTTGTGACTTGGTTTTGAAAAGCACCATATAAATAAAGTCTTTAGTCATTATTATTGATGTTATGTATGTATGTATTAGCTGTATATTCATGATCATTACATTTATTCTGCTCTTCCCTCTAAATAGTCATAATATTCAGTAAACCTGAACAGCCAGTTTATTCCTGTTAGCATGCAAGTATAAATAGAACTGGCAGGAAAACATGTGAACAGTTAACATTGCATGCAACTAAAATGTCACTGTTTTTTTAATAGTTAATTGAATATTCTTGGCTGTTGAGCAGCTGGTGGGACATCACCTCCGGCTATGGAATACAGCAATGGATTATGATGTTCTGACATATTATAAATGACAATACTACTATAAAAGAATTGAAAACCTTTAATGATTTTGCAAATAATATTCTCATCTGGATAAATAAAACATAGAAATGCAAACATGCTTGTCCATACATCCTTGTGTTATGTATTTTTTCTATGTAAAAAAATGTACATAATGACTTTGAAAAACTAAAGTAATTAACTTTTTGAACTCCAAAATGTTGTAGATTGAGTATAATCTAATCTTTTACAAACCATCATCTCCATCAAGATGCAGTTAATAAGGTGTGACAATAGTTTATTATTATTTTTTTCAACATTATACAATTTGAAACAAAAACCTTTAAGAGAAGAACCTAGACAGACAGAGCAGGATGAAAATGTTTAACATCTCTCTTTCGAGCCGTGTCTTGTGATCTGTATTGGGATTTATCCATTGTTGCATGCTTCATTCAACTGCAATACAACCTCAGTGATGGCAGAAATACAGTATATAAAAAGAGACACATTTGGGATATTTACACCAAATAACAAGAACCACTGGTGAGAACGCCTTTGAGGGAGGGAGAAGTCGCTGAAATGGCGACAGGAGGCAAAGAGGTGGGAAAGGACAAAGCACGTAGCTGTAAACAAAAGAGGTTCGCACACAGCTCATAGCTTCTTCATCCAGCTCATGCTCAGCTGTTCTCCTATTTTCCACAGCATTAACAAAAAACAAAAGAGAGCAAAGGAGTGTTATTTTTGTCAAGAAAGGAAAAAAAAAAACATCCAGCCAGTTTAACGCCACAAAACACAGGTAAATATGTAAGTCAGAAACAGATAATTGAGGATCTACGTAAATTCTCCTGTCATCCAGTAATGTTAGCAACGCCATGCAGCCTGAAACACTAATCTGACAACCACTCCTTTATCGCTCCACAGAGCTCCTAAGCTTACACCTCTGTATGAACTATGTGGCCGATGACATAGCCCTGCCCAGTACAATGACCATTAAGTGCTAGTATTGTGTTAAAATCCAGGGTAAAAATATTAGGTGACTTTGCCAAAGTACAGTGATAGAGCTTCAATATAAAAGCCCCTGACTGGCTCGTTTGCTAAGCGCCCAGGGATCTCTGTATTTGTGAAAGGGGACGGGAAAATAAAGTCTACAGCATATTTGCCTGCGAGTGTTACATAAAGTCAGTTCTCCTCAGACACACAAAAATATACTCATACACAACATCCTATCGGTCCATTCATTCCCCATTGCTCCTTCCTCTCCCCTCTCTGATACAGGTATGATGTGGCAGACGCTGCGTCTACATGGCTTCCATCGCCCAGCGCTGCAGGTCCTCCATGTCGTCCTCGTCTTCTTCTTTCTTGGCTTTGGGGTGAAAGAATAGACATAGCAGTTGTAAGAGATGTTAATCAATGAATGGGTATGGTTGTGCTTCCAGGCCTCATCTTGAACCAGGATAAACCTCCACCTCAAACTTGGACTTTAACAGTGGAGCCTGAAGCAAACGTTCGACAATTTAGAAAATATGATTATTTGCCTTCTGGTTAAGAGTTAGATGAGAGGATGACGGATGTCCGCACTAGGGATGCAGGATGCCGATAACAAGGGAAATTAGATTGTCTTAATTGGTCTGATATTTAAGACCGATAATGTGGTGAATGACAAGCACTTACCTCAGTTCTGTTTTGGGATGTATGGGGGTGAGCTACACACACACACACATTCACAGACACACATTCACTTTATAGCTGTTCGGAGCTCATTAGTTGAGTGGAGAATTGTTATGAACAAGCTAAAAACTAATTGTAGGTAACAGTTGAGTCTAACTAGCTAAGTGTCCCAAAATGTGTTAGATTCTCGTAGACTTGAGGCTGAGACCAAGCAGCCCTTCGTCTCTACCAGCAGCACCCATCTGCAGAAAGTGTTTTCACATCAGCAGCAGCAGGAGGAGGAAGAGGATGAATGATGCCACAGGTGTGTCAGCCAGTTTAATGTGAAAGACCTGAAGCCGTTCTAAACGGTGGAGTGCATTACTTTTAGGTAACCATTTATTAGTCCAACCGCATGTTAAGTAAGTTATACCAATGTTTTTTTGGACTATAAATAGTCCATATATTGAAAAATCACAAAAAAAAGTTTATAATACATTCATTTATATGGTTATTCAAGGGCTGGTGAGAGCACTCTAAACATCGGTGGGTGTATTCGAAAAATAAACTCGTCAAGCTAAAAGTATAAACTGTATATCTCTACAGATATCACATATCTGTCTGGTGCTGACTCAGGTAGCTGGATCAGGTATCAGTGACAATGGGCTGATCTGGTATCAGATGTCAATGTTTTAATAAATTACAATGTGGTTATGTGTTGGACTATTTCTTGGCCTTGAAGAATAATTTAACGGAGTCTCCACTGGTTACCTGACAACTACAAAGCCGAGAAATATCGCCACGTCCCTAAAACGGCATAAGCCACAAAACGCTTAACCATATTTCCCAAAATGTCAGCTATTCCTTTGACAAAAAAGAAAGAAAAAGATGCTGCCATATATGTAGAATATTATACATATAATATAACATAATATTTCTATAGATTTTACCGACAGGCTCACAGAGTTGTTGCATCAGTTTGTCAAAAGGCTCTTACCAGGTCTGGAAGGTAATGACGAAGAAGGCACGTTGGGAAGGGGAACGTTCTCTGGTCCCCCGATCTCCAGCAGGTTTTTGTCCAGCTCCTCCTGTTCCAGCTCATCCAGCTCTGCCAGCAGCTCATCCTGGATGAAGATAGCAAACAACACTAAAGTTGAGAATAGTCACAAACCAATTCATGCAAAACCCAAAAGATATTCATCCGAGTAAATCGATGCAGTTAAAATTGAAAATATTTTTTATTTTTACAAAATTAGTCTGGTGTGGTATAATCTGGTCCTGATCTGGTGCGTCTGTTCACTTGGTGAGTTTAACGTCTCGCTGAGAGTTTAATCTAAATACTTCCAGTCATTTGACTGAGAATTTGAGAGAAAGCGTCTTCACTCTTTCTGCCATATCGTCCCCAAATTACTCAATACCATCAATTGTGGTGAAGTTGGTCTATGAATAAGACCATTCAAAAATAAGGAAGCCTTAATGCCCAAGTCATGAATCAAGAAACACAAAGAGGTCAAAAAAACTGCTTAACCTGCAGCAAACTGGGCAACATTTTGGCGATAATACTGAACTTTGTGGTTAACCCTGTGTTATCATCAGCCCATCGCTTACTACGTCAAAGACAGAGAAAATCCATCTTATATCTATCAGAAACTAATATCTGGAAAGCGCTGCACACCTCGTCAAACTCCTCTCCAAAGCCGACAGGTTTAGAGATGGCGTCTGAGATTTCCTGTGCCAGCTCCTGTTGCTCTGTAATGTCCTGCATTAGGTCGTCCACCTTGTCAATGTCCCTGAAACAACAAGCAGAGGATGAGTCACGTGTGAGTAAAACAGAATGCACTATCGCACCTTTTAGCCAAGCCTTGTAGACCTACACATACTGACAAGTTGGCAGAGTAAGAAGTATAATTTTAGCTGGGAAATGTGTATCAACGTTTTTATTTTATATATATGTATATATATATATATATATATATATATATATATATATATATATATTCAAACAGTCCGGTGCTAATGGGTTTGGATTCAATTCAATTCAGTTTATTTTATATAGCCCAACATCCCAAATACAAGTTTGTCTCGGAGGGCTTTACAATATGTACACATGACATCCCTGTCCCGGGACCTCACATCGGATCAGGAAAAACTCCCCCAATAAAGATAGTAAAAACCCTTTCACAGGGAAAAAAGGGGAAGAAACAAGGTATTACTGCATTTAGCTCAAATCCTTTTTGTTCCAAACTAAATATATTCCTCATAATCTTTCTTTTGATTTAAAACAGACTGCCTATTGTTTCTCGCCCTGTGGACGCATAGGCAATCAAGAAGCAGCATATATAAAAAGACGTCACATCTGTCCAATTCATAAATAGAATGGTCATGAACTTTATCAGTGACTGGGTGCTCGCTCTTACATGTTTTCATGGGCCGACTTCATGGCCTTGGCAGCGAAGCCCATGTTCTTTAGCACTTCAGTGTTGGTGTTGGCGTTCTCCAGAGCCTCTCTCTGGAACTCGATGGTCGACAGCGTGCCGTCGATCTGGGTGAGCTGCTTCTCATACCGCTTCTTTCTTTTCAAAGCCTGCAGGGCCGCTGAGGAGAGAAAGACGGGAGTCAGGGTGATTAGATTGTCCCAGAAATAGATTGATTGTGTTTAGTGATGGGAGGAAAACAAATCTGTGAATCACAGGGATTGTTTGGTCCTGTAACAGGAATGAGAGCTGGAAAAAGTGGTTCAACATTTGCACATCCTGTGAAATGACAGTGAGTGGAATCATGAATAAAATGCTGACTCAGTAATCTACCCTGTTAGTGACTCTTAGGTCAACAAGGAGAAATATTATATGTAGCTTGTGACTGGCACTGACGAGATGGAAAGTAGAAATGGTTCAGCCACAGTAGTCACATGACCACAGCCACAGATGAGCTGTAGTGAAGCTATAAGACAGTGTCAAGACTAAAACTGGGTTTATTTATTCTATAAACCTTTGTGGAGGAAATAATGAAGGTAAAGTCAATGTATAAAGTATTCAAGCAAGGTAAAGAACAAAGCTGTTGTATACTGAGTGCAGTGTAACACCAAGGAGTCTGCAACTTCTTTATCAACCTTCTAAAATTATGATTTTATATCCTTTTGTTGCAATAACAAAATCATATTTTTTGTCCCACTGCGCATAAATCAATAAATTAGTCTGCCCATCAGTTTTTTCTCCTCTTTCTCCAGTACTTGGTGAAAAAAAAAAACAGCATATCTCAACTTCTACTCGTCGGGTTGTCATGAGATTTGTTTTGGATACATTTTACCCATGGTTTATTCGCTTCAATGATAAGATATCAGATAGCTGGAGACTGCTGACCGAGGTACAAACACGCCCACCTCTCTGACAGCAATATCGCGTCCCTTTTAACGCGAGCAGCTCTAACGCTCAACCCTTGTCCCGACACACTGAGGTCAACATCCTCCTGTCAGTCTGTCTGCAGCCCAACCGCTGCACCGCGCGCCACACCTTTGAGATGTGTTTTTAAATGGCCACCGATCAACCAGACGGAAAGACCTGATTACCACAGAGATGTGGGTGTGTGGGGAAAGACGAGGCTGGTGTTTCCGCAGTGATCATCAGTCGTGAGACGATTAAATCTCTCACACGAGCGACCTAATGTCCACAGGACAACGATGGGGAGGGGGGGGGGGGGGGGGGCGGTGAGGCTGCCAACAGTTGTGACAGATGGGGAAACTTAGCTAACTTAGCTAACGTACTGGCTCAGGGCTGTTGACCAGGCAATGCGATGTTAAAATGAAGAAACTGTTATAAAATAAGTCCCGAGATCTCACCTCTTTTGTTTTTCGTGCCGTTTTTTTTGGCAATTTGCAGCTCCTGCTCGATCTTTTTCTCTAGAAATTCCTGTTTCTTCGTTAGCATCTCCTCCGTCTCTCGGAGTTTTTGGATAGCCTCCTGTGGGCTCGGTCCCTTTCCCCCTTTTCCTCCTCCTCCTCCGAATATCTTGGCAAACAGCGACATGTCCGGGGTGTTACAATAAGTATATATACAAAAATAAAACAAATCAGCGAAAACACCCGAGGAAATCAAGCGTAGCTACCTCGCTGCTAGGCTACACTGACACTTCGCCCGAGCCTGAACGCTGGAAGGATTGTTGACGTTTTCCTACTTCCTGGATAGGGCCCGATGACGTCATGTTGCCCGATGAGGAGAGGGCGATATTCGTTGGATTGAACAACTGAATAACTTTCTTGTTGCCGTAGACTATATACCACCATTACTGTGTCGCTTGACCTTATTATGTTTTTCGTTTTTTTTTTGTACTCACTTATTTGAACATGCGCTCTACTTTCTCTGGACTGGGCCGTTTATTTTGCTGGTATTTTCATTCTCAGGGTTGTGCTTCGTCTCATTCAATGAAAAGCTTCAATTCATTCTGCAGGTGCACTGCCCTGCTGCTGGGACACCGGCGAACCTTGGCCGCACCTAAACCGATGACGCCACGACAGGTGTATAAGGCTTGGTTTCTACAGAGATGCTTCTGTACCTGGGTTCATTTCTCGGCTGATTTCACTAAATTGGTAAAACTTCCTAAACTTCAGCCACTTTTATATGCGTGAATGACATTTTGTAAACTTACATTTTAGGTTTAGTTTGCCCAAACCGTAAAACATATGAGGCTATTTACCGCCATATAAATATAAACTATTTTACTGATCATCAGCTTCATCGTCACTGACAGTTAGGTGAGCAGATGTGCCAATTCCTTAAAGCCCCCCTCCATTAAAAAACAAAGTTATTATATACGTCACGTGGATATTTGAGCTCCACTTAGGACGTATGTGCAGCGTTTCGAACTTGAAGGTCGTCTTCATCAATTTGTCAGACGGGATTTGTGAAGTCATAACTAGTTTGAAAGCAGATCGTGGTTCAATATTCAATATGCACGTGTGTGATGTGGAAGCACTGATAATATAGTTCTACACTTCAAAACTACACTGAAGAAGAACATCGTGTGTCATTCAAACGTATCAAATGAAGTGTTTGCATAGTCACGAATACTAGATTTTTTAAGTTATGTAGGAGCAAGTGTAGGCCACTCCCACTTTGTAATGGAGCCGGCTACATTTAAGGAGTGTGTAGTCTCAAAGCCCCTGATTACGATGAGAAGACATTATATAAGTGATCTGTATGAGTAAAATCAGTGGAGTTTAATACATAAAGAGCAGTTTAAAACTGTAAATAAACTTGCTTCTACTTTTTTTTCTTAAGATATCGAATGACCCCTTAATAAGAAACAGTGCTTCGGCACTATCAGACTTGTTTTGCAGCTTCACACACACCTTACAATCTAATTATAATCTAAAGTAAATTGGGGGGGGGGGAAGGTCAACTTTTCAAAGAAGCAGACATTTGGGGGTTTATGCATTTTAATTCATTATGATGCTACATCATCCATGGTGGTTGAATAATTATTACCTTTCTTTACTACAGTATGTTAATAACTTTGCCAGTTATCTTTTTAAGTATTTGTATATACATACAAAAGAGTATCCAATTACTGAGTGAATACATTGTTGTGTGACTATCTTTGCATGTGTGGTCTGAAGCACTGATGCCTTTTCTTTCTCTTTAATGTAGTGTGTATTCACAGGTCAGTCCTCCTCCCAACCGCCCACATTCCCACTTCTCTGCTCCTCGAGTTCCCTCAGGCAACGGAAAATACAGATATTTATTCTTTTTTTCTTAAACAACCTGCTAAGATGGTCATGTGACAGCCCGAGATAATACAGCTGTGTTGTCTCAGTTATCTCACAACCACCAGAGCCCAACATAAAACAAAAGGATAATCGAAAAGAAAAGGAGAGAGAGAAACAAACAAACAAACACACACACACACACAGACACACAGACAAACCAGACTCAAGATGGTCCCTTTTGCGAAAACAGTATTTTTTGTTTTTGAATATAACTTCAACACTCAAATCATAATAATAATAAATCCAGGTAATTTCATGCAGACTGCAAAGTGTACACTTGAATATAGTGCATTTGAATATTATAAACAGAAGCATCTGACTACATGAATATATAAGGAAGAAAATAAAATGCTGTAATACACTCAAGGACGCATATACAATACTTTAAGCAAAATTAACACTGTGGCCAAAGCTGTTACATACTGTATGTTATATATTGAAAGTGACCGTTGGAAAACATTGTTTTTGCATGACAAGTGAACTGTTTGGGGGGGGAGGGGGGGTAAGGTGTTTAGGGGAGTTAAGTCATTTTGGTGCCTCTCTCAACCAGAGGACGCAATCATCTAGAACATTTAAGTTTTAACTGGGAAGCTCTGACGTCTTGAACTAAATTATAGCTTCGCTTTTTCTTTTAAACTAGATCACCATGCAGCATACATTCTTTATCTTAAAGGTTTTCAAATGGCAAAAAAAAAAGAAATATCATGTTTTAATCTGATTTTCAACAAAGACCCCCATTTTTTCTGTTATGTGCAGTAAATCTGTTCAGATGAAAGTTTAGTTTTCAAACCACCCCTCTTCCGTCATTCTAAAACAGCCTGTGATTTCACCATTTAAGATCTCCTCACATAAAAACATCCACAAACAAACAGTCACATCAGCTCTCCTGCAGGAGGCAAAATCAATACACACACACGGCTTCTACTGGCTCACTTTTACCAGATACCGTTCAGAAAACGATACATATATTTCACTTGTGTTCGCCTCTTTTTGTAGATTATCAGTAATAAATGGAAGAGATTATCAGAAAAGAAGTGTTAGGTCTTTCTTATAGACAATGTGAGTGATGAACTTGAAGAATCAACAAAAGACTTTCGACATTCAGCCAGCGTTAAGCCACTTCCACACACCACTAACTGTTACCTGTGCAAGTTGCGGAAGATCATTTAGGAAGGAGGGAGGGATGGACGGAAAGAACAGATCAGAGGTGGTGATTATTTCACACAAAAAAGGACAAAGGCAAGACCTGTGACAAAAACCCTCACACTCGTGGTTTAACTTGGGATCGCCTTGCTTCATTCTCTTTTTACACATTAAATTATTTTCCATCCAGACAAAGTGTTGCCTTGAATGTAAAAAAGAAAAGAGAACCCAACATAAACCCAGAAGACATCCCCGTTGCCGTCATTGACACGTGTCCTCCCGAGCACGCCGTCCGCCACTGTGCTCTGTCTGTCCGAGTCTCTACAGGGCCAGCTTGCCAATGATGACTCCAATGACAAAGAAGAGAATGCAGAGTGCCAGGATGCGGGTGCTTAGGCCTTCGTCCCTCATGGCCGAGGTAGCCATGGCGGAGGAGGAAGAGTGAGGAGAGCCCATCGAGGTCACCTTTCTCTTCCGCAGCCCGTCGTCCTCCTGCGTTCAAGAGTGCAGTGTCAAGAGACAGTCAAACCAGCTCAGCACACACAAGCACACTCATATATACGTTGCAAGCAGGTAGGACA
This sequence comes from Taurulus bubalis, assembly GCF_910589615.1. Classification (NCBI taxonomy): domain Eukaryota; kingdom Metazoa; phylum Chordata; class Actinopteri; order Perciformes; family Cottidae; genus Taurulus; species Taurulus bubalis. The sequence goes on along the minus strand of NC_136599.1, from coordinate 18,888,049 downwards.
CTGCCGTCTTAAAGTGCTGTCAGAAATGTCCAACCACAAGCCAAATACACAAATCCCGAACATAAGTACAACGTTGTTGCCTAAATTGAATGAGGACACAAGCCTCTAGATTAAAATACAGAAAAGCTTTAATGCAAAGACATGATTGTTACAGCAAAGCATGCGACTTCTGAAGCGGATTACTTTGACAACAATATCCGGATATGCAAGTTTTCGCGTGGCATTTTTAACAGCATATAGCTACTCTCCGTGCAAAGGTACAGCAGAGAAGAGTCTTTGGACTGAAGCTCTGCCAAATGCAAGAAAAGGTTATTCGTTTTTTATTTAATAATTTAGAGACCGCTGGACTTACAAGACTGAAAGGAAATGCAAACATATTGCCTCTTTGTTTTTGTGCGTCTCACCCTGATCTGTTTGTTTTCTTCCCGTAGCCTGTGCACCTCCATCTGCAGCCGCTTGCACTCCTCCATGATCTTCTTCACCTCCCCGTCATCCAGCGAGGCACTGGCTGACTTGGGCAGTGTAGAGAGCTCAGTCTTAACAGAGGAGGGAGAGGAATACACATTTTGCTCGGCTTCACTCTCATGCTGTGGAGAGAGTGAGGGTGGGAGAGGGTGATAGGCAGGAAGAGGATGAAGAGACGTGCAGAGAGAAGTGGTAGAGAGTGAAATGAAAGGACAAATAAATCATAAATGAATAAATAAGCATGTAATGGGTGATACAGATATGTTGTTGCTGATGAGTAAGAGTGGAAGAAAACACTGTGCAAAAGGGGAAAAATTAAACTAAGGAAAAATGTAATGTGAATGTTTCAATCTGATATGATTCATGTTGATCTAAATGTGGCTATCATAAATCTGCATACATTTAAATTAGTGAAATACACGAGTTAACCTGAGAACATTGGACTTTTGTGCATCTACACATGACACTTAATGACTGAATGTTTATCAAAATTACCACTAACCCAAAAAGGTAGACTTACAGTTTTGTCATTTTCTAGAGGCATCTCAAATGCACATCTCAACTTTGAATCCATCAGCTCTTCAGGCTTTGCTTCCTTCCACTGTGGGAAAGAACATTGAGAAGAGAGATAAACAGGAAGAAAATGAAGAGATGGTTCATACTGGGATTCTTTAGCTTTAGCATCAGTTCATCTAATTATAAAGGCATTACTTCACAGGAAAAAATATATAAATATAGCAACAAGAATATAATCCCAAATCATATTTTATGCTCTGGTACTCACAACTCCTTCCATGTCAGTCATGCCGTATGGAGCAAGCATGGACTGCACCATGAATTTGTGTTTACTCTTTTCATTGGGATCGTAGTCAAACGGCTGTAGCATAACTGTGGATCAAAACAATAACAGAATGAATGGAGAGTAGAACATTAGGGAAAGAGTAACGTCCTTTATTAGCCTATAAAAACTATTACACACCCTGTAAATGAAAAGACGTCAGTCAGGTTTATGATTTAGGTTACACTGTGACCTGCCTAGATGATAATTTATTTGATCATTTAGTCATTGAAGAGTACAATGATTCTGCTCAATAAGAAGTTAGAAATTCAGTCTATCAGTTTGATTTTCATAATAGTCATACAAACGATAGAGGTATGGGACCATTTTCATCAGTTTGTGCAGAGTGTATTTACCGAGCGACTGCAAAGATGTTACAGATATGCCTCCTGATGAATTCTCAACATTTCTAACCTCAAGTAGCAGACTGATGTATCAGTACAATCACTGATAGAACTGAGGTTGGAAGATTCTTGTTGGTACTGACTGGTAGCTTGATAAAACAATAACGCTGTCTTGCTATAGCCCATATTCAAGATTTTTATACTTTGGTAAGTGTTGAGTGAACTTATCAATAAATGCCTCCTTCTGCTCCTTCTGCTCGGCCAGAGTGATCTTTTTCCTCAGACAACAAATACCTAGACATATAATCTGAAGGCAAATACAGACCTTCACAATATTAAAGCACTAAGTCCAAAATATATATATCTGATTGCATGAGTATTGTCTAAGTATCTAAAGGAGATGTGGGGGTTTTGACCGGGCTTTTTACTTGTGTTGCCAGACGATGCAAACAATTTTACAAACCAGAAACATTGATGGAGTTTCCAGCGTCAATGATGCCACTGTTTGGGCGCACACAGTATCTGCGAGGCGCGGTTGTCTTGACTTTGAAACACACATTTCTATCCGTGGGGTTGGTGAGCTTCAGAGTGGCAGTGACGACATCTGTAAAGGGGCCTAAGGAAGACACAGAGAAACAGGACAGTGACTCAAGGGTGTGTGAATTTACACTTGTATTCACTAGTATGTTTTTTGTTGTTGTCATTAAAGTTTAGTTAAGAATCAAAACTGAGTGGGGATGTAAGATAAAGTACAGACACATATTGTTTGCCTGCAGAGTTGAATGTATAAGTAGTGTTTGTGAGGGGCTCCAAATAACTGGTCGTAAACATTGTACATTAAACATTTAAACAGTGGAAAGAGTAGCAAAGTGTGCAAGCTTTTATTTCACTATTCATGCCCCGCCCTCAGCCAAAACCGGGACACTGTAGGAAAACACTGTTAATGTTGTTGCTTGTATAGCATGTAGATCACCCTCACATGTTCATGTTTAATGGAACATTCAACCTTTTTGAAAACTGAGCCTTGTTTTTTAGAAATGTGTTTTGTAAGTAACCTCACTGTGGTTACTCACCTCCCTTTCTGCTCTAAGCAGATACATAGAGCATCAGTTACTGAGTGGGCGTGTGCATATTATTCTTGGGTTATCTTTGCTTTCAAAGCTCTGCAATAGTCAACCAGTGAACAAGCCGCTCCTGACTTAACCCATCACTTTAGGCCATCATCTGACCCATTTCTACAGCAATATCACACACACACACACACACACACACACACACACACACACACACACACACACACACACACACACACCCAAAAAGGCAATAATCTCAGAATGTAGCCATTATCCCTGGCACACCAGCTAAGTCTGTATTTTCACAATCTTTCTGCTTGTATACAGAAAAGCTGGAAAGGAATGTAGGTTGCACAGTGAAAGTAAACTGGTAAATCTCCCAAGCACAGCTCGCTAGATTAGAATCCCGTGAACTAAGCATGGTAATGAGGCTAAGAAATTACATCCTGCTCGCAGAAATTGCTAGAATGGTCCCCGCTTGGTGTTCGTTACAACATCGAGAGGGAGGCGTCTGTCAAATTAATTACGTTAGATTTCGTCACGGTGTTTTACAAGCCATCCAAACATTCAAAAAAGAAAACAAGCATTTGGAGCAAACCAGTGTCTGTGAATGAGAGCGGTGGGCCTGCCCTGACGCTGCAATGACAGCGAGCAGTTTGACTCGCTAGCTAGGTTAGCTGAATGCTACCTAGCTATGTTAGCTGAATGCTACCTAGCTAGGTAGCGTCGTCGCACACAGAAACAGCGTCGCCTCACAGTCAGCTCACACACCGCGTAGACTACCGTCAGCTACGGCCGTCCCTCTAATTCAATAACAGCAACAAGAAATAACGACACGTTTGTAAAACGTTAACTGGCCGACGCAGGAATAGACACGTCGGCTGTCAGTAACGGCTCCTTGGTGAACACCCGGCCCGGCCCTCCGGTTCGGCGTGAACGTTACCTCTGAATTTGAGTTCATGTTGCGGCTCAAGCCCCAGGACCTGTTCGGGTCTGGCCATGTCCCAGAGCTTCTTCCTGTCGTGACGGCGAGGACAGCGATAATTGACCGCAGGTAACGGTGGGCCGAGGGGGTGAAGCAGCTGGCTCCCGGTCGTCCACAGTGTATCTACGGGAGGGAAGGAGGACACGGTTACTAATCACAAACGCAGCACCGCTCGGACCGACTGACCGACCGACTGAGTGCCACCGACAGCTGCTGGGCGCTAACTGCTAGTGCTAACTCTGCTAGCAGCGGAGGGTGAGACGGGAAGGAAGGAGGATGACGACGTCACGCGAGGGGCGGTGCTGGGGCGACATGTCACATGGTTGCTTGGCCGTTGCAAAAACAAACTATCACACCTTGAGATGTCGTAAATAAACGCCATTAAAAAATACAGTTTCTATGCTAACCATTTTTTATTTTGTTTATTCTAAAATGTTATTTTGTTAATTCAAACAAAATAAAAAAGATATAAAAGGACATGACCTTAATATCAGCTAACGCCTTGTTATGGACATCTACAGTACCATGACTTCCTCATACTAATCCCTTTATATACATATATATATATACACACATATACATTTATATATCCCCTTTACAGTTTGCTTGTGTTAGGATTTTATCCCTCATATTTCTAACTTCGTATTTTCATGCCATCATATAACACAATTAACTATCAACAGAGTTGAACTACAGACAGACTGTAACTATTAGGATTTAGTTTTATTCTCGTCAGACCAGGCATCAGGTCCCCAACAGTTGAGTCACAAACTTAAGTGTGATCAAACATTTAGTGTAAGAGACAGGCTAACAATCCTAAGGCCCCATATGAATCGTGAAAGAACTGAATCAATAGTCTACAAACGTGCCGTCTTAATTCAGTTTCAGCTGTTGGGAGTTGCATTTTTATTACACTCCGAGGCAGAAGTCGTGATTCATAGTTAATTCCACAATTCCCAGAATCATACTACCTTTGTCCTTTTCCCTGAACAAAATTACTTCAGTTTCTTTTCCTGGTACAACATTCCTGGGAGAACCTAAAACCAGTTATAGATTTTGCCTTACAGCCAACAATGTTTTTTTGTTATGCCTTTGGTACTATACCTCACAAGTTATTTGAATTCCATACTGGCTGCATAGCTGACCCTTAATGTATTTAATACATCAACATCATATGTCAGGTACGACTGTTTATCTTCCAGGTCACAGTTCACCGTTTCCAACTTTGAGTTTACTTTTACAAATAGTTTATTTTCTGTCTCAAACCCCATTGTACTTCTTTTGGAAAACTAATGTAAATTAGGAGTTGGTTGCTAATTTATTTGCATGTACTCCTGTATACTTAAAGCAACAATTCTCAATAAAAGTCAAATGCATCAGTCATGTTCCACTTACCTCCTCATTAAGTTGGTAGACCCATCAAACAGAGTGATCCGTACATCAAGCTCAATTACTGGTTGCATAACAATCATTTTACAGCTCAAAAACCATCAAATAGAACATCTAACAATGTTGTATTTATTAATTCACATTGTGGCTATAAAACACTTGGACTTTTGGATAAAACTGATATTGGATACTTGTGTATATCCTCCATGTATCAAGCATAGTTGGTCACAAAACATTTCCTTGGGGGTGAAGGAAGTTTTGTCTTCCATTTGCAGAATAAAATATATGAAAAGTTAAATGTAACACTTTGTGAGTGAACAAACTCGCTTTGTGTATTTGGTGGTGTGACGTTAACACAGGGATTAGTTGAATAACTGCCAAAATTTGGGGTAAAATTATTACTCTCAACAGTTTCATTTCTTACTGGCAAAAACATTTAAAAAAAGTATAATAATAAATACACAGACAGAGGGAAAAGTATTGAACACGCTGACTGAAATGTATTCAATACTTGGTACAAAAGCCTTTGTTGGTAACGACGGCTTCAAGACGGGTCCTGTATGAGAAACTAGTCTCATGCATTGCTCAGATGTGATTTTGGGAAATTCTTCCACACAAACTTTAATAAATCTTGAAGCTTCCATGGGCCTCTTGTATGAACTCTGATCTTTAGCTCTTTCCATAGATTTTCTATTGGATTTCAACCTTATTGTTGTAAACGTACTGATTTCTAAAACTTCTGAACACTTCAGTGACAACTGTTGGGGCTATAATCTGGAAGTGGAAAGAACATAATTTCCCCGTAAACCAGCAACGACCAGGTGACCCTCGCAAGATTTCTAACTGAGGAGTGAAAATAATTATCAGAAAAGTTGTCTAAGAGCCAATAACCACTTGTGGAGAGCTTCAGAAAGACCTGGAATTAGCAGGTAAAATTGTTTCAAAGAAAACAATAAGTAATGCATCAACCACTGTGGCCTGTATCCACGCTCACCACCAAGACTCCACTGCTGAAGAAAAAGCAAGTTGAAGCTGGTTTAAAGTTTGCTGCACAACATTTAGACAAGCCTGTGGAATACTGGGAGAATATAGTCTGGTCAGATGAGAGCACCATGGAACTCTTTGGATGCCATACTACACCATATTTGGAGGGCAAATGGCACTGCACATCAACCCAAAAACACCAGACCAGCAGTGAAGTTTGCAGGTGGGAGCATCATGGAGGTGGGGCTGTTGTTCAGCAGACAACCCTGGCAAGCTTGCTATCATTGAAGGAAGGATGAATGGAATAATGTACCGAGACATTCTTAATAAAAATCTGCTGCCATCTACCAGGATGCTGAAGATGAAACAAGGTTGGACATCTCAGCAAGACAATGAGCCCAAACACATGGCCAAAGGTAACTCTGAGAAGGAAAATAAAGCTACCGACTTGAATCCAAGCGAAAACCTATGGAAAGAGCTAAAGATCAGAGTTCATACAAGAGGCCCACGGACGCGTCAAGATTTGAAGATTGTGAGGAAAAATGAGCCAAAATCACATCCAAGCAATGCATGCGACTACTTTCTCCACACAGGAGTCTTGAACCAACAAAGACTTTTGTACCAAGTATTAAATAAATTTCAGTCAGCGTGTTCAATACTTCCCCCACCATGTCATTGCATTTTATTACACATAACTTAATTTCTGAACTTATATTTTGGTTTTATTTGTATACATGGATTACTTGTGTTGTAACACGCATCTGGTGAACATTTCATGTCAATAGAACCTTTAGAAATCTATTTACTGAGAAAACTGGTGACGCACTCAATACTTATTTTACCCGCCACACCTTGCAAAGATGCTCACAACTCACACTTTTATCGGGGGCAACTTCGTTATTTAATTTTCAACCTGAATTACCACATCGTTGAGCTTCAAAACCAAAAGGCCGTCCTGTCAGAAACTGGGTTTAGCAATCTTCATGGTCGTCCCAATACATATTCTGCAAATCTGAAGAGGAAATGACTGGAAAACGAACAGGAAACTTCACTTCCTCTAGCGTGGATTTACAACAACACTTCGGGCTGATAAAAATGTAGTGACAAGGTTCATGTGCGAAAGTAGAGAGTAATGTGGCCTGTTTCTGTGAGTGTGTTTACATACTTCATCAGACCTGTTGCTGTCTGCACCAAAAAAAAACAATCTTTATTTCTTAGAGCTTCGGTTCAGAAAGTAGAGACCCATATTTGTTGTACACATTAAATGAGGACCAGGGCTCTGAAAGAAGAGAGATGCTAATACTGTACAGGCCGCCTCTGCAGTGCATCAAAAATTAACTGAAATGGAATTCTTTTTTTGTCATTTTCTTCTGGCCTTTTTTTTTTTTTTTTGCAAAAGAATACAATTTGTGTAGAAACAAGCAATATTTTGCATCTGTCATCTCCTCTTTAACCCATCAGAATGTCCTTCGCAGATGTCAACTGAAAGACAACAAAAGAAACCTGAACACAACTTCAGTTGAAAGCATTTAAGTTATAGCAATACGCACACTATCAAGTGTACAATTTGTCAAGGTTCATTTGATTCTAATAAAATACTTTTTTTAAAACCCATATACATTTCATATATTTATCTTTTTGGGGTATATGGATTCAAAAATAGACATTTAAATCATAAAGAGAGAATGGGAGGGTATGGGAGAGAAAAAGAAAAAACTACAAAAGCTACGAATGGTTGTCCTCCATCACCGAGGAGAGATAGAGAGAGAGAGAGAGAGAGAGAGAGAGATAAAGAGCGAGAGGGATAAAGAAAGAGAGAAAGAGGAGAGGGAGGGTGGGAGTTAGGAGGGGATTGGCCAAGCTATACAGCGCAAGTATGACACCCACTTTAGCTCATTACACACGTACAGTCGTGATCAAGGCACAGGGATCTTCTAAAAGTCTTTTTTTTTCTCAATAAAGTTGTACAAAATAATACATTTTACAGTCTGTACAAGAATAATAGTTCAGCAGTAATGTAAAGACGGACATACAAAGGAGCAAGAGGTCAGGGAGGAAGATGGTGAGAAGAAGAAAGATGGAAGGAAGGCAGGGGGAGGGGATGGCAGGGCGGTGCGAGCAGGCTGTTTGACCACACGAGTATAAAAATAACAGAAAAACAAAAAAACATTAGTGTCTCGTTTGTTGTAGTCATATTCATTTTTTTTTTTTTTTTTTTTAATATTTCAGAATCCTTATATTTTGTTTTCTCTTCAAAAGAGCACTGCCAGGAAGGTAGAAGTGCAAATGGAAAGGTGGTGGTCAGGAAGAGGGGGAGTGAAGGAGGAAAAAAAGAAAAAGGAGAGAGAGTAAAGATAAAGAAAGAGAGCACACAGGGCACAATGGCACAAAGTCTACACAGACAAAAACAGCTGTGGACAGTAAAACAGGGTCAATCATGACAAGATGAGAGCTCTCTTTAACTTATATGGTACTGTACTGTAGAAGGATGCTTTCTGCCCTCCGTCAGTTAAGCTCCATAAAAGTTGATATTTTTTTGTGTGTTTCTTTTTGTTTTTAACTCAATGTTTCCTCCTCACATTTTGCTCCACTACCAGCAAGACAAAGTCAGGCGGCCAAACAGATGTGTGGCGAAGTCGAGGGACCGTCATTGTCATCTGTCAATTGTGTCTAGACTCCATCAGGGATTCACATCGGAGTTGGCGCTGTCCCGTTCCTGTAAACCTCCGCCCCCCGCCTCTGCGGCCCAACTGATCCCAACACACCCCAGGTCCGTTTAGTCTGTGGTAACGCTGCTCCTCGGGGCTCAGCGGCGCAGTCGCTCAGTCCGTTTAATCTCTAAGCACTGCGCCGGGAAAGAAAAAAATAATAATAATCAGCCGACGGCTCAACCAGCACTGATCAGTTCATATCCGGAACCAACCGGTTGTGCAGTCCAGTTAAAAGCAGGTGTGATACATTTCTTTGTGCGAGCAGATCCTGTGGTTGAAATTATGTGTGTAAGCGATAGGAAGGATTGGTGTTCACGATTTGAGTCAAGTTCTGAGCACAGTGCTTTAGTTTTTTTCTTCGATACATTTTTCAGCTGATCTGTTACGTTCGTTCTCTATTCGCAATAATTCAACGGTTATCCATTTTCCGAATTGCACTGAAGTAGTCGCTCGCTCAGTTTTCATTCCGACCTCAACAAGAGGGAACTCACGTTCTCAACCGTGGCTCAAACCCTCCGCACTGCAGTACAAACTGTCCGGACTGGGCCGATCTGCGTCTCTAGAAATGTGAGGGGAACGTGTGTGTGGGGACGATATATGATGTTGAGCGCTGTGGAGCTGGGAGTATGGCTGAAGGTGGAGATCAGAGTCCGTTCATGTGTTAACCCCTAAAAGCCTTCCATCAAACTAGCTCAGTCTACTGCAGATGGGGAGCTTGCATCAGGGGAAGTTCTGGGTTGAGGGTGTGTTTAAGTGTGTGTGTATGTTTTGGCCCCCCCCCCCCCCGTTCCTTCACAAGAGCTCACACACTTCTGTGGAAGAGGGGAGTTCAGAGACTCAGGTTTTTTTTTTTTCCATAGTCCAGTTCATGTGTTTTTGGCCGAATACTTTTCTTCTTCTTTTTATCTCCCATCACAACAGCTCGTACTGTCGCAGGTGCATCCGCTGAATGATGTCTCGACAGTCGTTGAAGACACGGCGGATGTTTTCTGTGTCGACGGCGCAGGTGAAGTGGGGGTAACAGTAGTGCCTCCCGTCCCCGCTCGCTGTGCTGATCCTCTGGAGACGGAGAAAGGAAAAGTGAGAAACTATTTCTATATGTACATTACAACCAATTGACAACCATTGACTGTTGAGACAATTGACAGACAGAGTTGATGCAAAGCAAACACATTCATGCCATATTCAGCCAATAAAATTATTCTATATTTGTTTGTCAACACATTTTGACAAACAGCTGGGCAATGTTGCTTTAAGCAAACGGAGCATTTGTCTGGGATTATTTTCCGCTGCGGATTGATACACATTTGGTGCTCCAGTGAGTATTTACAGCAGGAGATCCGTGTATGTGGGATACACTTAAATTTGAAAAACAATGGATGTGCATGGCAGAGAAAAATAAGCAAACAAACAATATGTGTTAGTGTGATCTGTTTATGGTTGGGATTTGTTATCAATAAGAAAAAAATCGACACAAAATCAAACCTGTGCCTATAAGATAATCTTTTATTGGTCCCGCAGTGGGGCAATTTACGGGAGCTTACCAGGAATTCATCTCTTATGAAGTACTTTGCCCTTGTAACACGTGGATCTTCTCCAGGCTCTGGGGTCGCTGGAAGAGGAGGGAGAGGCGAATTAAACCACATTTCCTATGATATGCACTCTTTTCATGTGGAGAATATGAATCATACAACAACCAGGATGGCGTTTCTGGGCTTTCATTGGTAATCAGGAATACATTATGATGTCACTAATTATGTAACAAGTTGAGGAACTAAGTTATATTCCACGTCATTGTAAAAATCCTTGACATACAGGTGCAGTTTGGTCTGGTCACCCTACTTTACAAACAACAAGATGATTTCCTAAAATGAAGAAGCAGTTTCCAAAGGAGATATTTACAAGTTGAAAAGTGCCAGCTGTATTTGCGCAGCTACTAATATAGACAGTGTTGCTGAGAGGTGGAGACAAATGCTCACCATCGTCAGGTGTGGTGTAGCGAGCAAATTCAGGAAAGTATTCCTCGATTTTGGACTTCCCTGCCAGCACCTTCTCTGCTAACAGGTCCTGTTTGTTGAGGAACAAGATGACAGAAATGGTCCGCAGCCACCTGAGGAGAGCAAAACACCATGAATCAACATCACACATTGAACAATAAAACTGGGTCCGAGCATGATCAGAGGCACAAAAATAAATAAATAAGTTAGTCAGTGTATATCTGCAGATGACATTAGATACTTCCTTGAAAATACTGGCTGGATCCCAACTACAGAACAAATTGTCGTTTCCTGTAAAGACTTAATGGTTCCGAAGATTTCCACAAGTGAAACTGCAACATAACGGACGTAATACATTTGAAACGTTTGGGCTCAGTGCTGGGAAAAAATACCTTTTAACCAGGGGCATTAAACTCAGTGATCGTGTCACGCTGCCAAAGATCTTGGTATCTTTTACAGGCTTCACATTTCCAGTGACGATCGAGCTGGAATGACCGACAGGGATCACAATGTCCTCTAATATGTTCCTTTATGTGGGAAATCTGATTTAAAAAAGATGTGTATACTATGGTTATAACTAATCTATGAAATAACCTCTTACATGCTGAGAGATTACGAGTAGCGTTTGGTTTGTATCGGCTTATTAACTGTCCCTGACCCATATCAGTTTACTACACTTTAACCCCTTTACTAGTGATATTAAATGAAGTTTTAAAGAGGCGAATCACACCCACAGTGAGCTTCCACTGCAAAAGGTAAAACACTGGTCCATTTTACCGTGACAATGCTATCACAGTATTTATTGTTAGCAGGTATTTAGCTGGTGCGTTTGGCTCCCATTCATTGTTTTGTGGCCAGTTTCCTGTTAATTATTATCAGACTCGCTCAACAATGCCTGAGACCATTTGAAACCATCGCTCTCGAGTTGAACCACAAACCTTTGAAGACAAAAAAAGCTGGCAAGTGAGTTTCCTGTAGCAGCTGAATCAAACATGCTAACCAATGTAACAGTCTAACCTGCGTGTGAACGTCAGTCAACCTGCTTATGCTACCATGTGACTTGGTGGTGCGTTCACACAACATGACTGAGAGCAGTCTAGTCCGACTCTCATCCATAAACTACCATTGGAAGGTTAATATGATCCTGAACATAGAGCGTAGCCCTTTCAGATGACAGTCTAGTTCAATCTAGGTTAAAGGACGATAGGACAATGTTGAAATAACTTTCCAGGTCAGCACAAGATTTTCCATTTTTGACATTTTTCTCTCATTTTCAATGTAGTTTTACTGACTGGAGAAATATAATTATAATATCCGTGTCTCTTCACCTGTTGTTCCAGATGTTCTTGAAGAGGTTGAGGGCCTCCTGTAAACGGTTGGTCTGATTGTCCTCTCTGATCACCATGTTGTAACTGCTACTGGCCACCACGAAGATGATGGCCGTCACATCTGAGGACAAGAGAGGGACAGAAATAAATCAGACACCGGGACAGAAAAAGACACGAGCTGAGTGAAGTGAGTGGAAGCAAAAAAATAAACACAAGTTACCGTTAAAGCACTGAATCCATTTCCTGCGTTCGTCTCTTTGACCGCCAACGTCAAACATACTGTGTAAAACAAGAGACATTGGTGCTAACGGGTCAAATACTGCCATCATGTGGAGGAACTGTAACTTAGAATTTCATCCTCATGAGTCATTTGCACATGATTATTACTAAAGCTATGTAGGACATTGTAATATATAATGTTATTTCACTGCCCTGTCCTTTAAGTGTTTTTACTCACTGGAAATTCACTTTGTCCACTTGGAATCTTGTCTCAAAGATGCCTGAAGTCAGAACTCTGCAACGCAGCAAATCCTGGTAAAAAAAACAAAAACAGAAAATGTAACAAAAAGGTTCTTAAGATCATAAAGATATTCTGCAGGATTTGTAATGATTACACAGCAAATGGGGAACAAGTTATTTTGTAAGCTGGGTGAAAACTCAGAAACTGGGACTGAAGATGTTTATATATTTCCTGCCCCTACTACTACACCTGTATAATGCAACTTGGGTTAAAAGACTACATAAGATCTATCTTTGATGGGTGAGAAAAATATGTCAAATTAAAAAGTGAAAACAACAATGTAAAGAAGCTACGCTGCTCTACTTCAGGTCAAAAATGGAACCAGAAAGCGCACCACTAGACACAACACTGTTATCAGGGATGTCAAACTGTAACAGACAGTTTATTAATGACCGATATAAGACTTTTAAACTTTCTTCCTTTTGAAATACCTCTGTGGGAAAATAATATATACACACATATTTAAGTGTAGAATATATAAACTTTGTGAGATTCACGCACCTGATCTGTTGGAGTGTAGTCACTCCGTTTCACAATGTCAATCTTGTCTAGAAAGCTGAGGAGAAAGAGGAAAAACAACTGTAAAAACACTGATATGGGGATAGTATTACTGAAGACTTGTACAGATGTACTCAGGCACCACAATCAGTATCAAACCACTAAAAGAACAGTTTAAACTCCAAACATGACGGGAGCACTTTTCTGCAGCGAGCATCATCTCTTTAACAGTCGGTTCCACCATTTAAAATTTAAAAAAATAAAGTTAAAGGTTATATAGATAGTTCACTCATAAATCTCAGCTGGCATATTATATGAAGTACAACAGTTGTTTTCAACGTGGCACAGAAAGGCCCTTCAACACAACGTTCGGACAATGTGACCGAGACTTTGCATTGAAACCAACATAAATGACATTGTGTTTGGATTGTTGGGTGACCTTCAAGAGAGGCATCCTCCCTGCTCATTCAATACAGGGAAAACACTATAACACTCATCCAGCATGTCAAAATGCATCAGCTCGTGTGCCAGAATAGAATACACAAACCTACAGGTGATCAGGAGGGAAGTAAAATCAATAAATCATGCTCATTTGAAGTTTTAAGTCTGCCATGCAAAAGACAAAATCCAAGCTCTTCTACACAAGCTAAGTCGAAAAACTTCATGTGTGTGCCACTAATATTACTTTCATGCGTTTTTTCATGTGTTTTATTGCAGCTATTAAGTGGTTGATGGTCGGCCACCTGCAGCATCTGCCATGATTTCAAATCTCATGGAAAGCACTAAATATCATGTGGACGGGCATTCCCAAGAAACCCTTCAGGATCACACAAACATCTTCACTTTCAAAAAGGACTTCTGAACTTCATATGATCCATCAATATAAAATACAACCGATCGGAAATCTACAGGGACGATGGATTATACAAAGCTGGTGAATTGCTACAATGGGCTTTGATCGGTTCAACCGACACCGTGCAGTGTTCGACAGACAAAACGTTTGTAAACAGTCCAAACTCCAGACACGACCAAAACATTGAAGCGTGATCATCCCTAATTGTGGTAACCCCTTTTCAAACCCTGTCAAAAGGATAAAATACAAATTGTCAGTGAAAGATGGACTCTCCAACTTAAGCACTATTTCCAAATGCACTGTTTAATGTCCTTAAAAACTTCACAGACTGGTCAAAATAATCTTGACTTGTGCAATGTAACGTCATCTCATCAAATACAAATATAATTCCAATAATATAGCGCCTGGGTCTTAAAGTTTAAATGGTTTCATGAAGCTATGGACTTGGGTTAAGTTTCCCAGTGCTGTTTTTTAAGCGTCACAGGTAAACTAGGGCACAGGGAAAGGAAATTAACATGCCATCTAACAAAAGGGCGAGAATCTCAGGAAATCTGTGAGATTACTGAAAAACAAAGTGAAAACTCAATGAGAGAGAGAGAAAGATGCCTCTAAAGAAGTGCACGTGAAAGGTGAGATGAGCGTGAATGTGAAAGGAGGGAAGACAGACAGAGAGGAGGAGGAGGAGGACAGAATGAAAGCGTAGTGCCGTCTGTGACATTACAGAGCAGATTTCTAAAATAGCTCCCCAGCGCCCTGGCCTCCAACACGGTTACCAAGGAGACCCAACCGCAGGCACTATTAATAGTCTATCAGCTCCCAATCTAGTGCGTCTGGACTGGATCCAGAGAGAAGACAGACAGACAGTTTGAGAAAAGGAAGACTTGGGAGAAAAAGAAAGCAAGAAAAGGATGAGCTTGAGTTTTTTCTTTTATGCCTGATGTGTGAGCGAGAGAAGGGAGGGAACAAAAGACTGGACTGTACCATCTCAACCACATGAGGGGGAGAGTTTCTCAACATGTAAACTTGAAAAAACACCAACATAAAGTGCCAAACATTTTTATTCACCGATTTACAGTTAATTTAACAGATTTACTAGTAAAAAGCTGTTCAGGCTGCAGGCTCGCAGTCCACAGCTGAGCAGCGACGGGATCCTCCACACACATCACCCCCTCTGCTCCTTTAAACATAGTCTGATCTGCAGATGACTCAGCCTCGGCCATGTTTGCTCCCAAACACTGCAAACTGCTGCTGTTCCATGAAAACTATTCCACCATCATCAAGTGTTTTTACTTGCCTTTGAAATGAGAACTAGACCGTCAACTCAAAGCTCTGAGGTGCCCTTGTGCAATGAAACACCCATTGAATCATTTAGACTTTGACAATGAGAACGGTTATGTTTTGGAGATTACACAGGGTGACAGATGCTTAAGCAGAGGTGACTGCAAGTAAGAAATCCTGAAGACAGGTGGCAGCGTTGGGCTGAGACAATCACAGCGAACAACATACCGTCAACTACACATATTTGAAACTGGATCTGACATTAATTAAGTCTGAGATGTTGAATATGTACATCAATACAGAAACAATTTAGTGGCTGCTTCACATAATAGAGCTGCTCGGCTTTGAGCATTTTCTGAGATTTCTCTACGCTTCCACTGATAAAAACGTAAAAAAAAAATATATATCGACTGATGCAAACTGGCTTGAGTAAAATAATGGTAGAACAAGCAGGGATGTTGCTAATGTTTCTCCAGTGAACAAGCTGACTTGAATTAATTTCCACTGTAAAATAACATAATAACATTTGCTCGGTACACATGGAGGCCCGAGTCCCATCTCTGATGTTACCTAATGGGCACAACGCTTGTGGTGGTGTCCTGTAGCTGCCACTAGATGTTACTGAAGAGCACTTTTGACTGTACAGGAACTGTGTACTTCTAAGAAGGTATTTTGTGAGATACACAAAACATTACTGTAAAGCTGTCTAAAGCTTACGTCAGGCAAGTTTGTGGTATCCCATCCAATCTGTATAACGACTTCTCCTTTTGATTACGTTGCATCGGGAGGAGAGAAGAAGAACACGTTTATTGCAGTAACGGCAATAACAACTAGCACAGAAACTGTCAAATGTTTTATACTGGAGGCTCACCACCGAGCCTGAAATGAAATAAATCAGTCTGATTGATAGAGCACATCGCAGTCGCTTTGTTCACAGTAATCCATGGTACTGTGTACCTAAAACTGGTACCTCAGTATAGAGATCACGTTAGCATGTAGCGGCTACTTACTATTGTGCACAGTCGATCAGCTGGTACTCATTGGATCTCTCGAAGCATGCCCTGACCCCCTCATCCTGCCACAGTGTCTTGGCATGGTCGTAAAACTCCTGAGGAGGAAACAGAAATACATGAGTGACAGGACGCGTAACATTCATTGTTGCTGCTGAACAGGATAAAGCTTTTGCAAGCTGACATCTGATGCACTGGTCAAAAACACTCGGTTTCATCTCATGGCAATGTTCAATTTCATAGTTTAGATTAAATAGGGTCAACTAACCGACATACTGCATCATTTACTGAGCATCTTACACTGAATACGACAGCTCGAAGAAAGAAAGGAGGACGGGCTTGTGTGTCTGTGGGCACCGGGCGCAAAGGCCTTTCTGTTGACACCACATATAGTGTACGTTGTGCCTAGGAGATGCCCGTGTACATGTCTGTAGAGGTAAATAGTGGTGGAGGGTGACACACACCCCACTATATTAGTGGTGTAACAGACCACTGTTGATCCGTGATCGGTACGGTTCCCCCCTCGCGGTTTTGCACGCTTGTGAACTGCCGATTAATACAGTGTGTGCCACATAATGTCATTAGCACCACAGAATTCATAGGAGACATTTTTACAATAGAAATAAAAAAGGGAGCTCTTGTACATATTTAGTGTAGTGGTGCCAAAACCTTTACTTCCTTTGTCATTTACGCAGGCGCAAGTGTTTGGTCTGAATATGAGCTTGGTCTTAAACTATAGTACAAAACTAGAAAAAAGCAAAGCCGATACAGATATAGTGCAGGCCAACTAGAAGGACTCAGCAGTGGGTGCTGCATGTGTACAGCTGATGCGCCCACAAACTCAGGTCTCAGGAATTCAGGTCAAACACAGGAAACTCTTTTTGTTTCAGCGTGGGAATACACAGACGCCCGTCTGTCTTGCTCGTATACACACATTTATGTCAATTATGTACAACTATAATGAAATAGATCAATTAGCTATGTGTGATGATTTTTTTCCTGCTATCCCATGTTTAGTAATGCAGAAAAGACAACCAGATAAATTAACAGTGTCACAGTCCCCTCCACACACACAAACAACTCAGTGTTGTGAAGTCACGCGCTGGGTCATACACTCTGGTTTGCCTTAGGTTCGATTTTCTGGTTTAACCTTGCAAAGATGCTCACATCCCCATCACAACCACCAGACCAATACACGCCAAGTCTCTCACACACACACAGTGTGTGTCGAGGGACTAAATTTAAGAAGAAAAAAAAACAAAAAAAACAACAGACAATAAATTATATTTACCTCCACATGAATCTGAGTTTCTAAAGTAGATCAAAAAGCAGGTTAGACTTTCGCCATCCGGTTTTGAAACTTTGAAACTATGGCATGTTAGTCAAACAAGTCAACCAACCAAACAAGAAAACCCAAATAACAACCGAAAACAAGTGATTGCTTCCCAACAGCTTAGTGGAATTCCTGGGGACGCAGGATGATTTCAGGGTTAAAGAGAGCGTCCCGCAGAGGAAAACTCACAGATTGTAGCAGCCGTAGTGTTGCAGAGTAGGATGTTACCCTGCGATCTGCTTACTTACTATGAATCAATTAGGATAGAAAGCCACTATGTAGGTAAATAAATCTGGTGAAGATGGTGACTTCACCGTACATGCACTGCCCTCTACCTCGTCTTTATCCCCGTGGATATACATGTGATCATTATCTTCCATAAGTAACATTTATTCACTTTTCTTGAAGACATTTCTTTCCTGCTATATTTTTCTATCGTTTATGAAGAGTGAAGTGAAAATGAACGTCAATTATAACCATCCACTGTAAAGCAAAACTGTGTAACACGTATTTATGTAAAAGGTCTAATTTCCCTCCCTTTCCCCTTTTGCTTTGTGATCATTAATAACATCTCAAATACTTGAAACTAACAATCATTTCCATTTGATTAATTTCGTATTAATTATTTTCCCCAATTCATCGCAAAGTCTATAAAATGTGTTGTTGTTATAATCCCCCACAGCCTGAGGTGACATCTTCACATTCTTTGGTTTTATTTCTCTCGGCTCCGTCATTCGCTCGCATGGCTTTTCCTACCATAGCTATGCTGATGACACCCAACTGATCCTCTCGTTTCCACAATCGGAAACACAGGTAGCAGCACGAATCTCTGCCTGTCTGACAGACATCTCTCAGTGGATGATGTCCCCATTGACATCAGGACAGCAGAAAGTCTCTACATCTTCCGTCGCAAACTAAAAACACATCTTTTTTGACTATACCTTGAAAAAGGAAGGTAGCACCGTAGTAGCACTTAAATGGCACTTACTGATAGCACTTTGTAGTTTAACTTTGTTGAAGAAATTGTACTTTCTTGATTCTTGTTATTTTGAGTTTGTACTCATGGTTGAATGCACTTATTGTAAGTCGCTTTGGATAAAAGAGTCAGCTAAATGAAATGTAATTTCAGTAACACAAAGAAAAGCATCAAGTTATCTCATTTCAGAAGCTGAAAACTTGAAAACAATAGTTAACAATTAATGTTCTGATGATTAACTAATCAGTTAATCAAATCCTTGTTTGGCTCAGTTGCTTCACACGACCACTCACTTTGTGTCTTTAATTGCAACGTTAACGACCCGTTAAGCAAGAGAAATCTTGTTCCTTGAATGTAAAAATAAAATAAAAAAAATGTAATTGTGCAGTTTTTCCATGACAGCAAACTCATCATGTGTTTATAAACAGAGTGTTCTTTTATAAATCAGTCATGCTATTCGCTCTCCCTCCTTGCTTCCTCTCCCTCTTCCACATACGAGATGAGACTCCATCAATCCCCACAAGGAGGTCAGAACACGGCATCGGTTTAAAAACAGAACCGCTGGTGCTGGAAAGCAACAAGTGTCTTGCTCAAGGACACTCTGGCAGGGCTCATTTGAGGGCTCTGGTTTGGTCAGACCGTCTGCTGAAGGTCTTCGTCGTCCGTGACGGTTTGGAAAGACACAAGAGGCGCTTTTGCTGCCCGAGATTCCTCCATACTCACAATCATACATTAAATGCAAGCATTTCCGCTAATTAGGTCATTACGCCGATGAATGCATTAATTAGCAGACTAGTCAAGAATACTCGTCTTCCCATAACTCATGGACGCTATTAACATGAACTCTGTGCCCTCGAAGCACTGAAGGACAAGGCCAGTGTTTTTATGCGTTTGAGCTCATTTACTACAAATCACAACATGACATTACTGCCGACCACAGCAAGAGAGCTTTCCAGACTTCTGAATATGCAACATTTTGGGGCAATGATTGTTTACACTCAGTTTGGATTGATTCACACTTGGTTCACACTGTTGATGTAAAATACGATGTTGATATAAAATACGGTTTATGATAAACGGGCTGAACATTTAAAAACACTGATATGGTTGTTCAACAAACTGCAGCATCATCAGGAAAACATGTTTTTATTTATCTCTAATTAATAAGCAAATATGTCTATGGACTTAAAAACATGTATTGCACAAGTTAATATAATTAAGTTAATTTTTAAGATGTCATCATTCACTGGGCGGACAGATAACGCGATGGAAACATAATGGACATGTGCAGAGTACCGTGGTGGCAAGAGGTTAAAAGTAAATGTATTCCCGTTGCTAAAAAATATATTCATACTAGACTTGAGTGAAGTGAAAAGTGAATTAAGCCTCGTCCCGCAGGTGGCTGTGGATAAACATTGAGACTCCCAGACTTCCAGGTTTAGTCTCTTAGCTCAGACAATTAGTAATGTCCCACTGAGAATATTAAACTCAAAGACTTTAACCATCAGGTGATTAGTAAACACCAGTGTTCGCTACCTGTGTCAAGGGATTATCACCTGGGACTATTTATACCAACAGATACTGAAAGACAAACTGCTGGAGATACCGGCACCTGTTGATAAGGGAGTATATCAGCCACAACTGTACTTCAGCTACTAGCCCACTTTTTTTTTGGGGGGGGGGGGGAGAGACAACAACAATGGGTGCACCTGAAATGTTCATTTAAAAACTTTGAATTTCGTATCGCAAAGCTACATGCATGAACGACTACAGTCAGCACCGTAAATACAACTATAACTACATGGTAGTTCCAATTCCAACAGTTTAACCATAGGCCACATAATAAACAATACGGTTTTATTTTTGCTGTTTGACATCCACACGTGCATGTGTGTGTGTGTGTGTGTGTGTGTACTACTCACAGAGGGAAACTCAAAGTCCTTCTGGTTGACGAGGTTGAGCACGTATTCGATCCTGTACTGACTCTGTGGGCACGCCAACTGCACCGGTGGTGCCAGGGTGCTCATAGCTGTTACTATGGTCTGTCACAAACAAAGTACATTTAATTTAGTACAGCTGAAAGAAAAACGGAAGATGGAAAGGAGCATGTAGTGCTGCTTTGGTGTTTTAGACACTTACCTCAATAGCCTCTTTAATATTATTCTTGATGTCTTGAATTTTCTGCTTCTTCTCTCTGAAACAAAGTAATTTTAGGGATTATTGATGTACAGCAGTAACACAGAGTTAGGAGTGACAGACAGACAGACAGGTACATTGCTATCCACTGCCCATCACAGCCAGACTTACAACCCACTGTGGATCATGATGCACGTTTAGTCTATGTCCCCTGATACAGAGAAACTAAAGCACTATTACAGGGGTGCCACGGTATTTTACTTAAATGGAGTTTGGGGAGCACCCTTAACATGTATTTTTATTTATTTTTTTAAACACAGCTCCTATGCAGACAGTTTCATGTAGAAAGTGTTCACACATGACAGAAAACTCCAGTTATCACAGACATTATTTGAATGAGATAAAACGTTTGTGAAAATTGCTGTTTGAATATAGAAAGAAAACGGACATAATGGGATGAAACTTTAGAAGCCCAGAATAAATTACAATACATGATATGTATGCCGTTGATTGTCAGTTGAATAGAGGGGATCCTGCAGTTGGTCAGAGCCGTTTATCACCAGCCATCATACATGGTGTGCTCTTGTTTTGGTCAAACAAGGGTTTAGTGAGCAAGTATTGTTTTAGTGAAGTCCAAAAAAAAAGGCGTTCCAAGTTACAGTAACATGTTGCACTTCAGTGAGCTGCAGTGGGATTGTTTTTGATCTGAGAAGGGTAAACAGACCTTCATTGGCATGCGTGCTGGAGAAATTATGTCTGTCTGCTGTGAAGGATCGCTGTTTGTACAAGACATTTGGACTCTCTGTGACAGACGTGTTTGTATTAAAAGGCAACCAGAGAGCAAGTGAGTCTATCTTTCACCTTGAGCCTGCCAGGACAACAGTGCATTGTGTTTACAATAGTTCTATGTCAGTGACAAAGGGCAAGATGGGCCTCTTTGGTCTGTGCCAGTTTTTGTTTTTTCACAAGGGACTCTGCTGCACTCGACCAAATTCATGCAATGTTTAACAATTTCTTTACACCAGTGCGATTCTCATTCATTAGTTTGACTCATCAATTTGGTTACTGAAAACCGAGGCTGCACGATTACTTCACAATGCCATCTAACAGGTCGACTCTATTGGGGGGGAGCAGCATTGCTCTAACAGTCCAGGTTGGAGCGGCATGTTTGCATCAGAGTGTTCAGATTTTAAGTTGTTTCTTACTCGCTCACGAACGCATCCACATATGTTTAGCAGGCTGCAGATTGTCCACACAGAGGAGATTTTCATGGCCGGACCATAGAAGGAAAGCAGTCGTAGGAGCAGTTTAGACCCGTCAATATCGCCACCTCCAGTCAAAGACGCTCAAGTAGCGCAGACTCTTCGTGAAGCTTACAACAAGCGTTGCTAACGTGGGACAGACTGGATTCGGTCACACCAACTCAAAATACACACAAAATCATGTACAAATGCATAAACAGGCACACACACACTTTCCTTGACAAAGTTACTATGTTGCTGTAATAGTACTAATTACATTTCTGTCACAATGTTTACTCTAGAGCAGATGCAACAATAACATCAACAAAAAAACAAGACATGATTATATTTATTAATTACTAGCCATTATACTTTTGACAAGAAAGGAATACCTAAAAAAAAAAAAAAAAAATCCACAATGTGTTCCAGATCAGAATTTGGTACAGAAAGGCTCGAGTCAGACTAAAGTGAGT
Source organism: Taurulus bubalis (assembly GCF_910589615.1). NCBI lineage: Eukaryota > Metazoa > Chordata > Actinopteri > Perciformes > Cottidae > Taurulus > Taurulus bubalis. Next base: position 18,865,617 of record NC_136599.1, on the reverse strand, counting down.
GGTCACAGTCTCACTAAAATAATTGTACTGTACGCATTAGACTTATTCTGAAGTTGTGTAACGCTCATTGACACATGTTAACAGAAAGAGAGTGAAAAGAGGGCAAGACAGAGATTATTGGGTTAGGAGGAAAATTGAGAAGGCCTTGTTTACTTTTTCAACCTGATAGTCATTAAATATCACATGGTTGTGTGTCTGTGTGTGTGCACTCTCCAATCATGAGTATGACTGCATGCTTGTGTGTGGTGAGAGAGCCGTGACAAACTGCTTTATTGATGGTGTCTGGTGAAAGTACATGAAGGTGAATGAATGCAGATGACAGGGATTGAATTTAATATCACTGTGAATACAATTCAGTGCGTCATGAAATGGATTAGTCTGCAAAATATTATGATGAATTAAATTGTGTTCGCATAAACAATAAACACATTGATAAATGTATCAAATTATATTTTCAGTTAACCAATTGATCATTTAGTCTCTACAATGTGGAGAAAAAGTTGTGAAAATAATGCCCATCTCAGGATTAAAGATGAAAATAAATGAAAGGCAATTAATTTACAATGATATTATGTTTGTGTTATTTTATTTAACAATAATAAAATTGAAAAATTTAGAGAAGCTGGAACCAACAAATGTTAAACTAAAAGGGCAAATATGAAAACTGGCTTGAAAGGTAAAGCGATCACATAAAATCTATACTTGATAATAATACTGGACAAACCCAGAGAATTATCACCAGGTTCTTAATTTCCCCGCAGCTTTGTTGAGCGTTTAGCATCTTTCAGCTGATTGTTTTGGTTTTACGGTACATCTTGTTTATTTTTTACCGTTTTGGAGTTTATCTGAGCTTTTTCCAGCCATAAATAAAAAAGTCCCATGCACACACAGCTCCCAGCCCTTAATGTTGTCCACTTAAAAGCTCCAGTGATGAGGCTGGCAGTTACAGGCCTCGTCTCAGGGCAGCTCAGTCATAGTTGAGAAGAATAGAGAAAGGTGAGGCAGTCAGTCATTCATTCTTCAAATCGAGCCAGCACTTGGAACCAGCAGCCTCCCGGTCACAAGCCAATTGCTCTGAACTTTAGGTTACCACAACACTCAATCCATTCACCCAAACTCTTTCAGTCCGACACCAGTAAATGCATGTTCTGCCTTAGGATCCAGGTTTAACAGAACATGTTTCTATGCTCGTCTTATGGAGACTGATGTTTTGGTTTTAAGAAGATTTTTCAAAAACACACTTAAAAAAGGACAACATCTGACACATACACATGGAGCAACATACAGTATATGGAAGTTTACTACGTATGAAGAAACAAAAGCAGCCATATATGGCTTGGCAAACAAAAACAACCAGATAACCCAAACAATGTCACAGATCTAAGTGGAAGTGATGACACCGCATGTGTTTTTGTGTCTCGTTAACGAGGACTCCCTTCCACCTATGCATGTATTGACAAATTGATATATTGCTCAGTGTTGTCTAATCATGCAAAGATGCAAACACCCCATCACAAGATTGCAGGAAAAAGTAGGACAACAGAATTGTAATCTTTTGTACTTGAGTTGTGTGACAAATTAAGGAAATGTATATCCACAAAAGTAGGAGAGAGAGTCTACTTCGGGCAATAAGGGGAAGAAGCTGGGTGTCTTCAAAAAAAGAATTCCTCTGTAAACACTGTATTTTTGGTTTGTAGCACAGATTTTCCTGACAGGTACAGACATGATATTCTGTTCTACTTTAAGCTTAATATCTATTTCCTCCTTACTGAGGTTAGACAGAATTGACTTGGTCAGAAGAATTGCATGTGTATTGACCTTTTGTAGAGCTGCTAGCCCGCTAACAGCCGCTGGATTAGCTCAATAGTGACTTTCGGTCAAAACAATCAACTGTCTGTCATCTCTGCCGGCCGACATTGACACAGCATATTAAATACACAACTTCAACACTCCAGGATTGAGTTTTCCTCTTCAGGGTCAAACTTCCATTTCTGCACTGCTGTTTGACGAGGCTAACCCACCGTCTTTTACTAATTACGAGCACTGGTTATGCGTCAACACAGGTCTTTCTCTGGTGGGAAAATACTTGGTCATATTATTGAAAACTAAATTGATATCATAATGACTGACAAGTATGGTTTGATTTTTTTTTTTTAAAGCAGCCATATAAACCTTAAGACTGAATCCATTTCAAATTCCTGTGAAGTCCACACTTCATACCAGCATTTTAAAGGCTCCTCCAAAAAAGGTGGCCATCAGTATAATGCAATCTATTGCATGCTGGCCAATATGGATTAATATTGCAACCGACTTTGGATACTTCCTCATGTTCGGCTACTTTAGAATCAAGACTTGACTCATATCAAACTCACTCTGCATTGAAGCCGTTGACATGAAGGATCCTCATCTGTTTCACTATGGTGCTCTTTCCTGACTCTCCAGCTCCTGTGAGACAGAAATGAAAGAAGAAATATTAGGAATCTGTTGACATGTAAAACAAGACCACACACACACACACACAGTTAAGATATAGACCATACACATTTGTCTAAAATGTCACTTGACAATATGTGAACAGTAGTCCCATTTACCATATTTGGATGCAAGCACTTGTAGCTCACTAAAAGTTTTTTTCAGAAGCTGTTTCGGCTAAAAAAAAAAAAAAAAAAAAAAAACACTCTGCCCAAACAGGACATTTTCAATGAACAAACAGCAGATTTCACACATGTCTGACATTATTTGGCAAAACCGGGAGCAGAGGCAAGGACAGTGCCGCATGGTCACGGCTGAAATAATAACTGGAATATTTCCACTTGATACTGTGATCACAATCACAAGATTGAGACCTGATGATGACTGCCTTTAGACTTTTCCATGAAAAGTGGGTTTAAATATATATCCCTTCAAAAGCATGTGAAGAATAAAAAGAGCTCATCATAAGTCTTTATGTCCTGTGAGCAACATGTGATCACTGTAATTGTCCGTGGTATTTGCAGTCAACAAACAGTAAATTGCAAAAATTATGAATGTTGCTGAAAAGGCATTATGAAAGACAAGCTAGTTTAGCATTGCTAGCTGCCGGTCTAAGGATGGCCTGCACTTGTGTGAGAAAGAAACTTGCAGCTCTTGTTCTGTAACGCAACGCCTGCAGTATGTTCAGCTGCATGAGGACGAGCAGCTTAAAGATCAACAAGTTGCAGCTCACACGGCCCCGATGCCTTTCCCGCCTCAGACCTGAAATGTTGTTTTCCTCCAGTCAACGGTCGCCTCTTCTTTTATCTCCTTATCTTTACAATTCAAGGTTAGATTAACAATGACTCAAAACTTTCACTGAAATCAAAAACATTGAATTATTTGAGCAAGGGATCTAAATAAGTTGTACCGTTTATGTATAGTAAAAAACAAAAAGTAGTATGTGAGGTTTAAAAATGCACCCATCTGCCATTACACCAATCCGAACAAGCTATTCAAGCCAATATTTAGTCTTTTTCTTAAAATTGAAGATAGTGAGGTTTATGATTTATTTTACAAACATTATTGTTTTTCTTATTGTTCTCCATGCTTATAAACTATTCTACTGTTTAAATCTCTCATAGGTACTGTATGCATCACCAGTCCAGGGACTACAAATGGAAAATGGCCACTTGGCTCTCTGATGCATTTACAGCCATGTTTATTAAATGTACAGTGTCACTATCTGTTAAATTAAGCAATAAATAAAATACATTTCTTTCATTTCCATTTAAGACAATATTGGCCATGTTTAGCTATTAAATAAATAATTTAAACAGTTCGGCTTCAACGTGCGACTAAGGTTCCACACAGACGAGCTGGGACGAGATCTCGGTGACTTTAGTATTGGTAAATGCATGTACCAACACCTTTTTCCAACAACCCTGTGAAAACAGGATTATAGCTGAGAATATTCTTCCAATATTAAGATTTGATATGAAGACGTAGGAGTGAGATTTCAGAAAAGAGACTCCATTTTTGGTTAAATTTGACCTTTCTTGGAAAAATGGACACCAATCAGTACAACTATGCTGTTTGGTAAAAGCAAAGAGAATTTCCAAATAACAGCCATCTATTAACAATCTTATTGTCAGGCATCTTGACTGACAATAAGACAACGGTTTGCAACAGTTTATTTTTAAATGGCCGACGCTTCCCACCTACCAGACACATTTGTGGTTGTCTGGCACATTATCAGACCAGTCAGAGGAGTCTGGGACTCAGGCCTTTTGGTGGCTCAGCAAGCTACAGCACATACCATAAACTCAAAACATCATGCTCTCAAAGCTAAGTGATGACCTCATGTCAATGATGTCAGCGCTCTTCTTCTTCTCCCACCTCGCTGTCTTTTCCCGCACTACAAGATGAAGAAGTAATGCTACCGCATCTTGCAAAAATACCTATAGCACCTACATAATACCGATAGTGACACGATATAGTGAAGAACAATAGTGGAGCTTGTCCCTCTTGTTTTCGAGGAGAAACCATTTTGGGTTGCATTTTTATTCATTTTAAAAAAAATCTAAAAACACAAAACTCAATCGAGTGCGGTATTGAACCGAAATCTTTTTGAGTACCAGAAGTGTGTCGATAGAACAAAGCATTAAAAAGAGTAAACACAATAGTTGGTCTTCAATGCTTTGTCAGATTATTTGTCTCTATATTGATAGAACCTCAAAGTATTTGAAAGGCTAAATCTATGATCTGGAAGTATCTTAAAAGATACTTCCAGATTTAGCATTTCAAATACTTTTTTATATCAGTGCAAAGTTGTTGTCCAGCTGTTTGTTAAGACAGCTTTAAACATTGATGAATTTGAGAAGTTTAGCTGGATTACAGCAAACCATCGGCAGATGTAAAACTTTCAAAAAGCTGGAAGATTGGTGCATCCAACCGGCTACTGAAAGTTTAAAAACACATCAGTAAAGTTTTTTTTTAAAACTGCATAAATAACCTAAATTAAAAGTCCAAAACTGTGTGTATTTCTCTCCCATCATGATACAGACTAGGTACAGACGTCAGGGAGGATACTATTATCTACCAGTACTCTCAATATAGTTTATTTCACAAGAGAAGTTATGAAACATCATCATTAGGACACGCAGCTTGTGGATCTGGTCCGTGCTGAAGGATCTATAACCTTAATGACAAAATTCCCTGAACATATCTGATTAATTTGTCTTTTCTGAACCAGGAGACATGGAAACACATATCAAGTTACCACTGAAGCTGACACATGTAAACAGTGCAATACGTCAGATAAAAGTAATAAACTCTGATCAACTCAAATTTGCGTGAACATTTTTACATTTACAGCCAGTTAAATTACAATTTAACAACCATTTGCAGAACTTTGTGCGGACAGGATGCTTTGCTTTAGGGCGATATTGTGTTAGAATCACACTGTCAATTAAACTACTTGCAATGATTTTACAAAAACAAGGTCACTTGTATTGCTCATAAAAAGTTTCGATGAGTGTGATTGAGTAAAAAAATATATATGTTTAAAAGATGGAAACCAGTATATGGCTTTTGGGGAAAATAATTAAACCTGAAGGTCGTCATATCTTCAGTATATAGACTGTAGTATGTACAGATGTTACTTTGTCAAGATGGGCCTTACAATAACTGCTAGCTCTCAATACACCACATACTTTGTGCCATCACTCCTTTTGGAGGAGTCACTCTTTGAAGTGAAGCAAACTTTACGAACATGAGCCAGAAATGTATTAACACTTGAATTAGGTGATCTTTGTAATCCAATAACCAGTGTAGTTCTAGTTACAATTTTGATGAGCAACATAATCCAATGATCAACAAGGTGGACAGACACACTATAAGGTTTGCTCTGCAAATAGATGGCCACAATGTGTGTGTGCCAACTGCAATTAACTTGCAGATTGACGCCACAGCAACTGATCACGTTGTGGTTTTAGACAATTCCGATTGCTACGTTCTCAATGGTTAGAATATAGATTGCGCTACATATCTGTTCCCAACATGGATACTAACAAAGCATTCAGTTGTTTTCAGCTGCACCAGGTTTGAATTGAGTGACTCGTTTGTGCTTCATTTGCCATGTTAACACGTCATTCAAACAGAATCCCAAATAGCAGCCTGCAGGTCCACAGGTCTGTGATAAAGTCAACCCGGTAGATGATATAAATGAAAGACGACTAACTTTACGGCAGCCATCTTTGTTTTGGTTGTGATGTGGGTCCTGTCCTTCTGCTTACCTTTAAGTCACCACAACTTCCTCCCCAACATAAAATACAGGCGTGCCGGACAATACGCACCCTCGCTGGCATCTCGGTAATCAAATATTATGATTTTGACAAAGAACACCACGGCTTCTCAGAAGCGGTAAAGCCTGCTGCGAATGGACATATGAGGAGGGAGCAGAAAGGAGCATGGCAGACACTCTTACTTGTCTCTTAAGTAACCCAGCCCACCTGCAGTTCACTTTCTGACACACAATCACATGTTCATTCTCATACGTGTCCACTGCTACATTGGGTAGGTTTTCTCATCAGACACTGTGCTACACTCTGTAGCTGGCAGGTATTGTTAAACTAGTGTTAGTTTTACATTTTCAGACCGACATGCAAAACCAATAATGAACTGCACAGCATGCCATGTAGTCCTAGACTCATACAGCTGATGATATATGTTCTGTTTAACATGTATATATATAAATGACAATGAACTCAAGAGTGAGTATTGATGCAAGTAGTTGTTTCTCCCATGACAGCAGTTCACCCTACTTACTATAATTATATATATATATATATATATATATATATATATATATATATATATATATATATTCACACACACACACACACACACACACACACACACACACACACACACACACATTAACCTATTGACTGGGCCTCAGCATGTTTTGTTGCTGGTAATGGTAGACTGCTAATTTGACAGCAACATGCTGAAAACCCGGCACAGAGCTGCATTTTTTAGCCTTATGCAATGGCAAAGTCACACTGTTGACAATGTTTCCCAAAACAACATCCCAGAAGGTTATGCAGGGAGGCGGGAGGCCTCAAACTGTGCAGACAGAGAGCTTGCCTGTAAAGCAGCGAGCATAGAGAACAAAATGACAATCCAACTCACCTAAAAGTAGTAGTCTGTGTGTCGCTCTGTATATCTGTTTGTCTTTCTGGAGCTGCTTTTCTATCTTTTTGTTTGCTTCTCTTTGTGCCTTCTCCTCATTTCTCTGGTCTTCAGTCTTACTGTTGCCCAAACAACCCATCTTCCCGCAAGAAAAAAAAGGGGGTCCAGGGGAGGAGGAGGTGGAAGAAGAAGTGGAGGTGGAGGGGGTTTATGTAGAAAGACAACTAAATAAATAAACTAAACTAGTTCCCTCGTTTGACATGCGGATTTTGGTAGCAATGCCACCCACATGTAGCCCGTGTAGCGTCCCCGGCCTGCTCCAGACCCCGTCCGCGGTGCAGCACTGGAGAAATTATGTGTCCATAACGCGTATTCTGCTGTCAGAGAAAGAGCAGGATACCGTGGCTGACGACACCGAGGCCGCCTTCTCAGTTAGCTGAATCCTGCTCGAGCTGTTCCTCCTTCACGTGCACTGTAGTTTTTTTGGGTGTGTGTGTTTCGTTTCCCACCCCTCCCCACTCCGTCAACTGTGTCACGTTAACAATTGTAATCCACAACGTGCGTTAACACACCAAAAAATCCGGCTTTCACCTCAAACGGAGGCAGAATAAACAGCCTAATTTGCATCTCCGTAAAGCCCGGGTCTTGCGTCTCACTGCCGCCCGTGACAAGGAGCCGAACTCGGCTTGTCCGAAAACCTCTCCCGTGCTGCGGCGCGGCTCCTTTCCGCGTCTTCGTTCATGATAAACATTTCCAAAAGGCGTGCACTTATTCTCTCTTTCTATTTCTCCGTCTCCCCGGCGGCTGTCTTGGTCGGGAGGGCGGTTAGGTAGGGGGGGGCCAGTAAGACAAGGAGGAAGGAAAACAATATTAACACCCCGACGAGCTACATGTGTGATATTCTCCGCGCTTCCGTCGTCATCCTCCGGCTCCGTTTCATTCGTTGCATCAAATCAACCCCAAACTGCTCCAAACTCACTGCGGTTGTCTTTTCGGCCGGATGCCCCACCACCTCCAACTCCGAAACGATCCAATACCCCCACGATTTGTCCTCCTTATTTGCGATGGCTGTGTTTCTCCTCCAAAAGGGCCTTCTCGCTCTCCGTCTCTCTCTCCCTGCCCCTCGCTTTTGTTGCTGAAATGTGTTATCAGCCCCTCACATCACCACCGAGCCTCCAAAAACTGCGCACCGATACTTTTTCTTTTTTCTTTCTTTAAACTCCCGGCTCGGCTGCGATGAATCCCTTCAAGGGAAAATAATAATACCACCCCCCCCCAAAAAAGGAGAAGAAGAGATGAAAAGAGAAACGGAAACGTGACCAAGATGCGAAAAAAAAATCCCTCGAAATGTATCCACGTTTCTCGCAGGTGAAAAGGCAACCCCTGCTGTCAGGCTCGCTTTATAAAGCCCACAGACGGCCTATATTCGTGCGTGTACACACAGCGGCGACACACTCATGCAAACAGGTATATCAATGTCCCTCTTGAATCCGAGGTGGGTAAATAGGCTACAGGCGTGAGACTGCATGTGCATTTACATTGACAAAAAATAGGACGCGGGGTTATTGTAGCAGCGCATTCCCACCGAGAAGGCCGCTCCCCTCCCGGCCGCTGGTCGAGGAAGGTGAAAGACAGGAATAACCAATTCTTGGAGGTTATTATTTTTTCTCTCTCTCTCTCTCTCTCATTTCTCTCTCTCTCTCTCTCTCTCTCTCTCTCTCTCTCTCTCTCTCTCTCTCTCTCTGTGAGAATAGTAGCCCACTACATTGAGGAGAGAGACGGGGTGGGGCCACACGGCGCTCATTGAACCCTGGGAAGGAGGAGAGGAGAAGCCGCCTCGTCACGGGGCGCGGAGCGGCGTCACCGGCGCGCTCTGCGGAGAAAACGGCGCCCTCTTCAAAGAAAAACGACCGCACGGAGAGTGGGCGTCGCGCACAGCAGCCGGGCCGGCATTGTTTTATACACCATCTAATAATAACAGCAACAATACTACTATTAGTAATAATAGTACTAGTTTAAAAACAACAACATTTAGACATACATTTATATCCAAATAAAATAAGATATTCCTTTATTAAACCCGCAGTGGGGAAATTGCAGGATTACAGCAGCAGATGGGTCCACACAAGAGACACATAGTAAAATAAGTAATATAAATAAACAGTAAAGCAGTAATAACAACAGTAAATAATCCATAATAGCAACATTATATATACAAACAGAACACAATGTATTTATATTAATAATAAATTACTCACAGGATACATGGGTGAATATCATAGGGTCAATCCACTCGGCAGGTTTTGGGTGGGAGCCTTGAACCGTCATCAGAGGGCAACACAATCAGACATTTCCACCTTGGTGTGTGCTCGGGACGTTTACAGTTAATTTTATCTGCCAGTCTTTGGGCTGTGGGAGAGAACAGCAGCAACTGGAGGAAACGCTTTGATAGAGGACATACAAACTGCACACAGTTTACTAAAGCATACTAAATCATAGTTCTTCAAATTAATTATCCTTTCATATATAATAGTCACTGGGGCAGAACGCCAGCTCTACTGCTAGAGTTAGGTCTGTTGAACACTAGGTGGCAGCAGTCTTCTAACTCTGAGCTGCAGGTTTGGGGTTTATTTGTCAACTCTATCCAAACAGCTGCATACTTGTCATACATTCAAGTATTTTCTTAAGTTAAATCGACTGTCTGCTAAATATCCACTCTGAATAGTCGTACATGTTCTGAGTAGTTTTGGGGATGAAATCTAAACACAAATAACACATATTTAAAATTAATTGAATATTAATTAAATATTCAATTAATTCAGAATGAACTTTATATTTAATTATTGTGCTGATATGATGTCAGTTGGTTGTAGAAGCACACAATACTTCTTAAAAAGATAAAGATGCTTGTTGCTGATGAAGAGCGATGTCCTTCTCTCTGTGTGACTTATGAAAACACCCTGTATCCTGAGCTCAAACCGTCAAACTCCACCCAGATACATAAGAAGGGGGAAAAAGGAATGGATGATTTGTGTCAGTAAAGTGAAATGGATCGGCGGACTAAAAGCTGCGGCCCTGTATTCGAATCCCCCGGCTGTCCTCTGGGCTTTGCGGTGGGCTTTGAGTGTTGTGCTGACCTGCTTCCCTCTGGAGCTCGAGGCCAAATCAGTCAACATCTCAAAGGAGCCATCCTCCATCTGTTAGACTAACGTGAAAATTGCCGTGTCTCTTTTCCTTCATTTGGCTTTCACAGAATGTCATCTGTAAATGTCTGTGTACATCAACTTTGAATGATTATTAATAGATTGAGAGACTGGACATTCGCATAACATTGAAACTGGAACCAAGTCACAACTTCAAGCATTAAATCACAAGCTTGTTTTGTTTTATTAAGTTGCATACTGAGAGTGTGTAGTGTCAACAGTTTGGACAGCAATTTTGTGTTGTGGAGAAGTGCAGTGATGTTAAACGTCAGAGGAACTGGTGTGTATTGGCTCAGCACTCATCAAAACCAAGCGTTAAAAAGGATTTCCCAATCATGCATCTGCGCACCAGTCAGCCATTTTTGCTTGAACAAAACTGCTAACATTCTGGAGAAAACACGTCTGCATTTCCTCGTGCACACATGCACAAGCTGAGCATAAAAGATCAATCAAGCCATGACTCCCTCTGAATAATTCTGATCCTAAGACTAAAACTTTGACTATAATCCTGAGACAAGTGAGAACTTCCTAAACACTTTTGCTCATCTTTCTATCCTGTGTCTCATAAATAGTCACACACACACACATACACACACACACACACACACACACACACACACACACACACACACACACACACACACACACACACACGCACGCACTTTCTCAGTCCACTTGCAGCTCTTTTTAACTGCACTGTCATGAAATTTTAGCTACCTACTCAGCACTCATTCACATCCTAATCAATTTAGATCTACTGCTGAGGAGTAATTGAGTGTGTGTGTTTTTTTCCTCTCATTGAGTCTGAGGGTTTATCTGTCCACAGAGGAGCATCATCTGTGTTAATCTACAGACAAATGCACACAATTAAGTTAACTTGGTTTGGGCTTAGTTAACAAGGTTAGGATCCCCTGCATTGGTGTGGTGTTAAAATGATTAAATGGAGAGTAGTACATTAGATGTTATGGTAGTCGGAGCATTTTGTAAAACTGGGAAGAAGAAAACAACTGAAGCTCCTATTATCTAGTTTCCCTTTTTATTTCTTTGCAGCATTAACCCCAAATGTCTTCTTTTCAACTCCACTGTGCTCATAATATAGTTTGTCATAGTATACAGCAGTCACACGAAGGGCTCCGACGAACAATTACTTTCATTATTGATGAATTGTTTCTTCTATAAAATGTCAGAAAATAATGAGAAACGTCAATTACCATTTCCTAAAACCAGATTTACTTGAATCCATTTCAATTTACTATCATGTGGGGAAATGCAGCAAATCCTCCTAAATACCAAACTGGAACTTTGGCACAAGTTTGGAATTTTGCTTGAGAAATGACTTGAAGGATTAATTGATGATCAAAATAATTGAGACTATTAATTAATCAGCTAATCATTGCAGCTCAAGTCTCAAGTGTTATTTCTGCATATAAGTATTGCTGTACTTTGTAATGACCTTGTACAGTAAATATTAATACCCACAACTCAACACTTAACTGACATGTTTCAATGAGTGTGAATTCAAAAAATAAGAGAATAGAAATAAGATCAATCTTTATGTTTTCTAAAACTCAACTTTACAGCAGCAGGACGGGAAGCACATGAGAAACTGAGTCTATAAGCAGGAACTATGGAGATGTCATGGCATTACTGACTGATTATACAATTCAAGACACTATACTTATTTCATTTTATTTGAACATTGTAAGCCTATCTTTTAGTTGTTTTTGCTTGTACTGTTCCACACCGACCCTTTATGGACGTGCTTTATATGAAATGAACACTAAACACACAGAACAATCCACAGAAACTTGATAGCATCCAGTGCATAAAATCCCTTCTTGAATTGGCGATTCATTAAATTAAAGAGCTCTTTAAATGTCTGTCACTGGTCATAAAACAGCAATTTACTAATTTTACAGACTCACCCCTTTAACACTTGTGCAGACTTAATCACAGCTGCTATTTCAGCAGGTTTATGTTGTTAGTTTATTCTGTGTAGAAGAACAAAACAAAAATTTGACACAGTAATGTTTTATTAGATCTTCCTTGGAGGATGGTGCAAAGTTTTCTTTTACATTTGGAGTAAAGTTAATGTTTTTGCTGGTCTCAGTCCTCACATTGATCATTCCTCTGTAGTCACACCAGCTCTTAATGGCCTCACAACCATGAATATTAGATACACTTCCCTTCACCCAACAGCGCAGATATGATGAGCCAGCCTGACGAGGCTGCACGGAAACAAACACAGTGCTGTATGAGTATCTAGCTGGATTTCAGAAATATAGAAATCAGACATTCAACATCATGCATGAATGAGTGCAGCGATGCCTGCATCATGAGCTGAAACAACAAGACTTTTAAGTACAATCCCAATCAGAGCCATCAGAATACTGTGCGCCTGGTTTTATGTATTAGTGATTGCATGTTTTTGCAGTGATGTAGTAATAGCGGATATTCTCCTGAGTGAGATTAGCCTCAATATGAGGATAGTAACAGAGATGCTGGGTCACAACCCATTATGTCTGGGAGAGCGACAGACAGAGAGAGAGAGGGGTAGAGAGAGCGAGGGAGATAGAGAGAGATGAGGGAGGGAAAGGAGGGTGTGACAGAGACACAAGCAAAGATAATTTTCACCCAATTTTAAATCAGGATGCTCTGCTCTCTCACCGGACTGACATCGTCTCCGTCTTGTTATAGTTTGATTGTGTTCGACTCAAACTATATTTGCTGTATTTTCAGTGCTGTATTTGAGGATGCTTTGACCGAGGCTTCATAGATGTTCTTCTGAGAAATGTTTGAGCGGGTTGGAGTCCCCCCCCCACATTGCTAAGATATTTGCGGTATTAGTGCAAACATCTAGAGGGAGATAGTCTAAAGCAGCGGTGTGGGGGTCTCTGACACAAAGACGGAGACATGGCAGGGGACCTCGTGGTTGGGATGCTCTATAACTTATTACTACCACTGCTCCTGCTGACTGGTGAGTTGATGTCTGTTAATTCATTTTATTCATATGCATTTATGATGATCTAGTGAGTACCTCTCCAGAGTTCAGTTAGAGAGCAAAGAGGTCATAATACGTCTAAATATACAAATAGAATTCCAGCAGCAGTTTCAAGTCAGAGTAAGAGTTATCTTTAGGGGTAGTGGAGATGCTGAAAAAATCCTACTAAATCAAATAATCTTTCATTATTTTCCCTGGCGACTGTTATTTCTGTGTGGTATCAGCATTATATAATTAGTTCTATATATTGGTTATAATTCCTCCCTTTAGTAAAAACAAGTTCTACTGAAGGAGGCGTATTGATGAGTTTTGAATTATTGTAGGAAAGCTAGTACATGTGGCCTTTTACTGAATAGTACTGAGGACATGCACAATACTGATTCAATTTCAAGATGGCTTTCTATTAGGTTCATTCATATCTCTAGATATATGAGTTGAGTCTTGAGTGTTGCTATCAAGACAGAGTTTTGCAAGAAGCAGTGTGTGTTTAGTTCAGGTCTGAGATCAACCACGCTTACCTTAAAATATATACCTGAGCAGTACTGGGATGTTAATCTTACAGTGTCCTGGGTAACTTTGACTGTTGTCTTAGATAACATGTGGGCTCTTACGTACCCATGTGTGCCACTATGTACTGCAAAAGTTAATGCTTTACCTCATAAAAAGTGATGATAATTGGACATTTTGAAAGGTGTTAAAATATTTTACTTTTGTTTGCCGATGGGCAAAATGTTTCCAGACTATTAGACAAGTTTTGTGTTGCTTTTCCTTCCTTTCCTTTCCCTTCTTGTATTTCACAAAATTCTAAATTTAAGTTAAGATGGCACTGTTCTTCGAAATGATCAAATATAGGCTGAATTAAAGGAACTAGTTATGTTGTTGCAGAAGACTAGAATGTGATACAGTGTGGAAAAAGTGTGCCTTTTCGGGCTAATAAAGATAAATTTGCATGAAAAACAAGGATGTGTGGTTAGTAAATTTAACACATTTCCCGTGGCTCTAGTTAGACAAAGAGTCACTACAGACGAGTGACAAAATCTTTCAATTTCATTATACCAACTGAAAGTCTCTCTCTGGGCCCGGGTTTCTCTATTCCATGTTTTTCCAATTCTAAACCACAGAATTAGATGATCTGCAGTTATTTCACCTTTTAGATTGTATTCTGTATTACTTGACAAACATTCAACATTAACCAAGAGGTAGGTTACACCTACACATGTCATTTGCTTGTCAGTTTCTTTTGTTGTTAATGTGACCTGCTTGTGATATAAATAACAAATTACAAAACTAAAATGAATTCAGACCATTTTTTATCAAACAGATGAAGTAAATGTGTTCTTTCCTCTGCACCTCAGCGTCTTCGTTTCGCTACAACGGTCTGTCAGTGGTGTATTTCCTGTTTTTGCTCTCTTTGCCGCTGATGCCGAGCCCCAGTCTGGTCACCATGAAAGGTGAGAGGGGCACCAGAGACAAATCACATCATATGTATATTTGTACGGGTTTTTTGCTCTGACGTAGCTACAAAGTGTAAAAGTGTTGATAACTTGAAATTAAATTAAATTTGTCCTAATTTCTGTTTTTTTTTATGCTTATTGCTCATGAGTTATACCCCAAATGTTTTCTACTAAAATATGACTACATATTGTCCTTATAGCTTACAAGTAAACTGATATTGATCATTTTTCTGCTGCTCCCATCCACATCAGTTTATTGCTCAAATTCCGTGCTGGTACTTCTATCTGTTGTATCTCTATCTAACTGGGGTCATGCAAACAGCCATCTACTGTAGTAATCCACCGACTATGGATAAGTACCTCAAACCACCCCACGATAAAAAATATGTATGTATCCCTATAAAGCAAAAGCTTTACTCATGTTAAGTATATACAATTATCTATAGTTAATAGCTCGTGTGATATTCTATATTAAACTCAAGGTTGTGTATATTTTGTTCATCATCTGTTCTGCATCTGCGTGTGTTTTAATGCAAGACACTGATCTGAGTCCATAAAACAATTAGAACCTAAGATCAATTTGATTACCCAGCTGAACTGTAAACTCTTAAATTATGAAAATAGATAGTCAAAATTTGATGAGGAGGAAAAACAAAGAGGGAGAATAGCGGACATAACGCATGATAAATTATATTGAGACAAGTGTGTGTGTGTGTGTGTGTGTGTGTGTGTGTGTGTGTGTGTGTGTGTGTGTGTGTGTGTGCTTGCTCTGTATTGATCACTGCCTACTGATGAATTAAAGTATCTGTACCCCTCCGTCAAAGTACTTTGTAAAGGGGATGTGGTTGGAACGGTCAAATCAATTATACATAGCTTGGTAATTACAGTGAGGAATTAAAAGATGTGATGTCAGCATCCTGACAGCATTTTTTGTTCTTTCTCTCTGTCCATCCTTCCATCTAAAAACTGTTTACCTTTCAGCTTCTCTTTGAAAGCTTCATGGGGCCCACAGTTATCTTCACCCCCCTAATATGATCTCACTCTCCGTGGGCTAAGTGGTCAAGTGTGTGTACATCCTGTGTGCATTTGTTTCATGAGGTTTTTGTACATCCACCGATACCTGGGAGAGTGTATGTGTGTCTCCCTCATTGGGAAGCGGAGAGGTTTAAGTGAAACAAAGCTTTTAGTAAAAATTCTGAACATCAACAGCACATTTGCAGGCTCAGCTAATGTTGAGCCACATCAGCTATTAATGCTTTTGTATCTCCAACATTTTGATTACAAGCGTCAAACTCCAGACTGAGATTGTGATCTGATGCATTTGTTTGAAAACAAATTAATTGTAAAGCTACCCATTTCTAGCATTTGGTTTTAATTTAATGTAATCTGTAATTTGCCTCACACACTGATCTGTTTTTAGTTTGTCTGAATAGGTGCAGTCTAGACGAGGAATATTATACACTATTTCATCTAATGAAAATTTAACTTAGCTTCCAAATTATGGTTGAAACCTCAGGATTGGGTTGCATCGGCTATTCCATGACAAAGTTTGTTTGTAATGTCCTTTCTACCTTCTTAATAACTATCTGCTAGTTTGAGATATACTACATTAGTTCGAACCATTAAAACTTAAAGAATATCTTGAGGAATATGTGAATTAGTTTCTTGGAAAATAGTCCCTCATGCCATCATGTAACAGGAAGTCACTGTACACAAACAACTTTGACTTCCAATAATAAAATAACAATTGCAGGGGGCCAAACCATACATAAAGACAAGATTCATATCCGAGGCTAGGCAACAACCTCTGAGGCGAGGTGTGATACAATGAGACGTCTGAATTTCAAACAATCATGAACCAAAATGTGCTCCTTTCTACACCTCACTTTAACCAGAAAACAACTTCAATTACAGGAAGCAAAACTGTCTGTTGAGACCCGAACTTTTTTAGATTTAATCCACTTCATCGTGCTAGCATCATGTATACAATGTCAGCCTGTCAATCTGATATGGCTCTCCTTTACACTTGGTAAATGCACTAGAAGAACTGTATTACAAGACGCTTCAACATTGAGCGATTCAGAACATTCATTTGAAGGCTTGTAGTGATCGACTTTGATTGACTCCTCAAAAGATATGTTAGGCTTCTTTGTAAGAAACTGTGGCTTGAATACTCTACCTGCATGACTAGAACGTACTTGGATACCCAGATTCACAGATCTCAATTTAGCTGGCTTGTGCTCAGAAAGACAAAACCAGCTCAATTTAAAATACTGCCAACTGTCTGGGAGACAATATTCTACTGAAAAATGTCTTAAAGACAAGTACGAGGTCCATCAATTAGTGTGTGTGTGTGTGTGTGTGTGTGTGTGTGTGTGTGTGTGTGTGTGTGTGTGTGTGCCACCATCAGTGCTGTCTCTCTCTCCGTGGTTTAATTTAAGCAGGAGGATAATTATATATTTTGTATTAATATCTATATATCTATATTTATATTATTTATATATGTATATATATAAACACATAATTATACACAAGTTACAGCAACTACCTTACACAACGTTTAGAATGCTTAAAATACTTATGTTATTCAATACAACTTGTGAAATCTGAAATTGTGAAAAGGTTCATGGGCTGCTCCAATTTAGAGGTAAAATAGAGAGAGAACATTTACAGCTGATTTGACATATATTCACTATTAACTAACTCTGACGTAGTACACCGTCAAGATACATAATCTGTTCTGAATTTATAAAAAACATGATTTTGAAATGAGTTTGTTCCCTTTTGTTTCAACCTGGTTCTCTCATTTGCTGCTCTATTCAGGTAAAACAGGTAATTTCTTGCGGAGGATCATCTACACTAGTTTGACCTTTCTGACTCTGCAGTGCTTCATGCAGATCCCCTTCGCCTACATCCCTCCACATGGTAAAAACTAACTTGGGTCAATCCAAAGATATTTTCAGGAACTAAGAAAAATAGATTTGCCTCCAGCTTGTTGACCTTATTTTTTAAAATTAATTTATTTTTTCTGCAGTTAGCGGCCACTGGGAAGATGTCCTCTATCATTTGGGCATTATAAGGTATGGGATCACACTTGATGTTAAAATGTTCAGGTCACATATCAATCAATATGCAGCTTTCTATTAAAAAAAAACTTGACATGTAATGTACATGACATTTCCATTTTAGATTGCTGCTATCTTTCAGACAGTTGATTTCAGTGCAGTATGAAAATCAACCTATCAAGGCTTGAAATGTGAAATACATCACAAGTAACAGTTTTTGTTGTCATTGTTATATGGTAGAGCAGTACCAATAACGTAAAGCTGGCAAATGCAAACTACACGTTTACTAGGTCAAGAAAGTATCAACAATTTGATTATCGTACCTTTCTGGTATGAATGGAGATCAAACCTATGATAATGCTTGTGTTTCCAGATTCAGCTCGGTTGACGCTGGGAACATTGTGCGTCTCTTGGCCCCAGATGTGGGCCTCCTCTTCTCCTGCCTCTTCGTACTGAGGCTGTGCAAAAAACTACTTGCCAAAAAATCCGTTGCCAAAGTCAGTCTGCATGAGAACGGAATACCGTCGTCTGACGCCGAGGTAAGCGCGGGCGCACATCTACTGTTATAACTTGATAATGCGTTAAGAAAGCACATTGTTATCAATCTGATTGTTTCATGGGTCCGGCAGGAAGCGGAAACATCTGAGACAGACTCTGAGGGAGGAAGTGACACAGAGGGCTCGTACTTTGACAGCTCAGATGAGACTACAGTGCCGGTTCAGACGGGTCCGCCCCAGTTTGTCCAGAAGATGATCGTTTTTGCCGCCGGACTGCGGCTGCTGCTGGCAGCAATCATGAACACAGCAGGGAAAGTGGTGGTTACTTTACTGCTGGGGCTGGCAGGTACAATGCAGCAGCTAGTGTGAGCACACAGGTGTATTTTATTTTTAAAATGTAGAAAAGTTTTGTCTATTTTAGACCTTTTTGTGTGTGTGTGTGTGTGTGTGTGTGTGTGTGTGTGTGTGTGTGTGTGTGTGTGTGTGTGTGTGTGTGTGTAAGCAGGCATCACGCTGCCATCCCTCACCTCAGGTGTGTATTTCGGGGTGTTTCTCTGGCTGGTGTGGTGGTGGATGTTCAGTCGCTCCATCAGCCTGCTACTCTTCAGCTCTCTGTGTGTGATGATGGCAATCTTCAGTGGAGGACACCTGCTGGCTCTGTACCTCTACCAGCTGCCTCTGTCCCAGCAGCTTGTGCCACCAGAAGATGTCTATGCCAGGTACAGAAGCCATTCAAAAGTAGGATTAGACTGATATACTGGACTGATCTGTTTTTTTTTTTAATATCAGGAGTTATCCATTTCATGTTTGTTTCAGGACAAATATTTAAATGCAAGGTGCATCCTCATTAAGGTCATGGAGTCAATCATTTTAGACCTTTTTTAATTAGTTCTGGATTTATGTTAAATTTACTAAAATGTGGAATTATTACCACTTAAATCCACGTTGCATCAATCACTTTGCCTTTTTTATGTTTACATTTGCGTTATATAGAGTAGCATGTGGAAATATTTTTGCCCGATAAAAAACGATTGATTTCTAATGATTTTATTGAAATTGCCCTTTACACTTTTCCAGGGTGTTTTATATATTTTGCACTCTCCTTCAAGTTTGACAATATACAAGCTCACATGTATTCTTATTCCTCTCTCCAATTAACTCTATTCCCCTCAATCTCTCCATTCATTCTTCCTTTCCATCTCCATCCTGCACTCCCTCCCTTCTACCTGTCCCAGGTTGTTTGGTATGACAGGAGTGGTCAGAACCAACAGTTCAGACCCGCACATGCTTGGTCTGCACTCACATGTCAGCTGGCCGGACTTCATCAACCCTTTGGTTCTACTGCTGCTCTACTACACACTAGTGGCTCTGCTGCACAAATGGGCTCACATCACGGAGGAGGTTTGTGAGGGAGGGGGTACATGCTCTTCTATTAAATGCTGGAAGGGAGGAAATGCTCAATATTGCTTCTACTGCCACTGCCTCGGACACAACTAGAAGTTTTATTAGAAGTACTTCCAGTGCTAAACATGCAGGCACATAAACTTCACACAGTATTCATACAATATTAACTTATGTGACAGGTTTTTATTAGCAGTTGTGTTACTCAGGTTACTCTTGATGACGAAGAGTGTGAGAGTCCTGTAGAAAGTCCAGAGATTCCTCCAAGCTTCTCCAGGGTCATCTACATCTCAGGAGACAATCAGGAGGTAACATGCAAACAATTATATGTTCTCCTTAGTATTATTGTTTGATCACAGGAATAATATTAATGTATTATGTCAATTATCAGAATGCTACTGTTGGACTCATTGGTAGTTGCTCTGGGTAATAATATCAGCACATCTGTACAGCCTCATGGTATTCAAGTCAGCATTTTAAAATTGGCAACGATATTTTATGACCAACCTGAGATTCTATCTTTTTAGCTTCTGAGCAGCACAGATGATGAAATCGATTTACCGGTTTTATTGACTGGCAGTTCCTGGCAAGATGTCCATGGAAATGACCTTGGCTCTCTGTTAGGAGGGGCGGGGTATACAAACTGTTACCCTCCACATGAAGTCAAACACTCACCATCACATGGTAATTGTCACACTTACCTTATCTCTAAATATATGACCTCAGCAACAAATGTTTTCATACATTTAAATAGATCGACTGCATCTGTGGTTGTCATAAAACCTCAGCAATGCATACATGGTTTGTTTATTAAATCCTTTTCATTTCATCCTTTTCCCTCCCTTATGCTAGAGACAGAAGGTGAGGGAGAAATGGGAGAAAACTGTGAAGAGAACCTGAAGACTCTAACAGAGACCTCCCCTCCCCCCACAGGCCCTAGTGGCCTGGTAATCTTTGGACTGCTGGTGCAAAAGCACAGCTATGTCAGCGCCCTTATCATCATGATGGTAAACTATACTTTGAGTTTGTGTGGCTTTTAGCAACCCTGACTAGTGCCATCATGGAGGTCGACAGGAGAGAACAAATATCTAAAAAGGAGAATTTGTTCCGATGTTTTGTGTAGTGTAGGTCTGCTCCATAATGTAGAACAGTGTTTTTCAACCTTTTTTGAGCCACGGCATATTTTCTACAATAAATAAATCCTGCGGCACACCAACAACCCAAAAAGTTACAAAATGTCACATTGTAGCATAATGCAGGATATATGGTAGGTAATTATTGCGCTACCTACTGGCATGGAAGAGTATTTAAGTACTAGGACAGCCACTATATTGCAGGCTCAGGCGCTCAACAATGGAAACGTATTTGCGGCAACTGAATCTTTTTTTTTGGACCGATTAAGTGAAATTTGACATTTTCCCATGGCACACCTGACTATCTCTCACGGCACACAGGTGTGCACAGTGGTTGAAAATCACTGCTGTAGATAACATCTTATAAGATAAGATAAGATAAGGAAGGTTCATTTATGTTACAGCAGTGTAAGGGACCGACCAAAGACGATAACTATGAATTACTGTAAACCTATAGCGTTGTATATTATGATAAAATTCTTAAATGAAAAAAAATCTATTACAAAGAAACACTGTCAGGAAGATTTATGTAGTTATATATTAACAGTCAAAACCCATAATTGATTAAATGTACAATTATATAATTCTAAAAGAGACTGTTTAGTATTTATTTCATTGATAAATTACATAAATTATCATCATAATAGTTGGTGATTAACTTTTGGTTGAGTAGAGGTTAGCTAGCTATGCTATCTAGGTCAACTAGTCCGCATGCTACTTACAGGAGCTAGCTAAAACTTAACACACTTTGGTAGCGTTAGCATTGAGTGGATTTAAAACAATGTAATTGTTATTTTCGACAGGTTGTTTGTTAGTTTAGCGAACCAAATAGCATTATCGAAACAAATATAACATATATTACATGGAAAACAACCCAGACATCGGCATTAACCACCGAGTCTCTGGCATTAAGGCTAGCTAACATTAGCTTAGGAACATTAGCCTAAACTCCTTGGCAGAAAACTCAAGAATAGCGTATAAGTATTTTCATAATAAAGTAATAAATAGTGTAAAAGTATGACAGGAATTTCTGTTTGGCTGCAACAATGTCACAATATCAACAACTTTAGGTGTGGAGTATCACCTACAACAGCTGGCTGACCTTTGCCCTGCTGGTGTGGTCCTGTATAATTTGGATGATGCGAGACCGGCGCCGCTACGCCATGCTGTCCGCCCCGTTCCTGGCTGTCTACGGCACCGTGCTGCTGGCGCTGGGCTTCCTGAGCGGACTGCGTCTGAGTCGGGCCGAGCTGTATCCCGGTCTGCCCCCGGCGGTGATTATGGACTTTGACCTGAGCAGCTACCACCCTGCGCCCTGTGTCCACCTGGGAGCCAAGGTGAGGCGGAGAGGGGTGGAAAGGACACGGAAAGATTGCTTGTTGATGTTAATTAAAAAACGCTATGAGGTCAGCTAAAAAAAAGAAGAGCATATGCAGTGTTGCAATGTAACTACATTAAACTTGTACTTTACTTTACTAACTTATTTCCATTTTATGCAACTTTAAACATCTACTCTGCTACATGTTGTCAATCAATAATGAAGTATACTCCACTAATGTTACATTTATTGTACAGCATAGGGTTATATTAGGGTATTTACTTCAGCTGCTACATTAGTGACTCATAAATGCATCACTTTTAATGCAGTGATTAATATATTATTCTCAAACGGCCAATTCTGCATATTGAGTACCATTACTTTTGGTACTTCAAGTGATGTAAATATATACATTTTACTTGAATGTAGGAGTTTTACTTAAGTATGTTTACACTGTGGTACTGCTACTTAAGTTGAATATCTGAGTATTCCTTGCTTATCCGACTACACTTACAAATGATTTATTGTGTATATGTTACGGAGTGCTTTGTAACATCTTCCTGCAACATTAGCTCACATTCCGGTCATCAGGTTCAGATTTAAATTTTCATGTTCTTAAATTAAGATTGGTGCATGGAAATACCACTCATGTTGGACCAGTGAAAAGAACAAAGCGAAAACAGAAATGTCCCTTATGGTGTAAAAAAGGACTGTTCAAGCTATAGTGGTGTGTTCATGTGGATCCTATCGCTTATCGTAAGAAGCTGATTGAGAAAATGGGTTTCAGGGTCTTTGATGCAGATAGGACAGAAAGCGCCACAGATCAGACTCTGATAATTATTTGTTGACAGGTCATTTTTTGCAATTTATATTTTTGATAGCCAAGTTTTCTCCAATCCAGATTGTATTATGGTTGTCACATAAATATGAATTAGAACTAAACAATGTTTGCTAAAGCAGATTGTAAAACTGTGCTTGTCAACTGCCTGTTTTGTGTGCGTGCTGCAGGTCTTCTACAGCTTCAGCTTTTGGTTGATGTTTCGTCAGCAGCTAAAGGAGAGACAGGAGGAGCAGAGCCTAAAAGAGGAATCTCTAGATGAAGTCAAAGTCCTGCCACGTAATTTATTTTCAAATTTCCTTTCAAAGTTTACAGCTACTGTGTGTACTCATGAAAAACATCTTGACATGTAGCCAGGCTCCACGACCAACTTCAGTTTGATGAAAAGTTACAAATGTCTCTCTTCTCTTTTCTCATCCTATTCTCCTTCTGTCCATCAATTATTTCCTGCATCTCCATGCCCTTCTCGCCCTTCTCTTATTGGTTTCCTCCATATCAGCGGAGGAAAGTCCACCATCCCCTTTGGCAGCAATGCTGATCTCAGGAGTGAAAGGGATGCTGGTGAAATACTGGATCCTCTTCTGCTGCTCCATGTTCTTTGTGATCAGCTTCTCTGGAAAGGTATCTATTGACAAACTAAGAATGGGTGCAGTCCCGTTCATGAATTTTGTTTAATCAAACTTTGCCAAACACCAATGTGAATGTCACTGTAATAGGAATGGCATCATAAGCTGCATGTCAGAATTATTCTGCTGAGAGCTTAAGGGCACATGTGTAGTCATTTATCTTGCTAGTCTTTCCCTATTCTTCATTTTATCCTCTGCTGTGGTGACAAGGGTTTTCCACAGTGTTGATTGATGCAATTGTTCCTGTATTGCAATCTGTCACCATCCCACTTCATACGTGTGCATTTGCGCCGTCAAAAACCAAGAAAGAACTACACTCTATAATCGTCCATAAGTAGATTAGGTCATTTATCACAGTACTATTTCAGGTACAGTACTTGGGAAAGTTTACATGATTGTATAGTTGGCATAATATCTGAGGTGAAGAATGAATTATTAAAGAAAATGTTTTTTTTTTCTTTCTATTTTTTGTTCTTTATTTCAGATACTGTAAAGAATGTATATGCACATTATATATATATATATATATATATATATATATATATATATATATATATATATATATATATATATATATATATATATTTGAGAGCCACAAACAAATGAAATCACAAAAAGGAGTACATTTACAACAAAATATGAATATTATCTGCATGCAGTCCCAGGACTTTTTGGGTCCAGATGTCCACGCAATATTTGATAGATTTCCTGTATATAAAGCAAATTGTTAGCTGCCCATCATATTTTATGTTATTTAAATATACGTCATATGTTTTACCTGCTCAGGTGGTCGTCTACAAGATCCTCTACATTGTCCTCTTCCTCTTCTGTGTTGTCCTCTATCAGGTTAGTGATCTGACTGCTAATATAGACATCCAGCATTCAGTCTTTTCAAATAAAGTAAAGTTACTTTAGTTGTCCATCTTCTCCATTGAAGATGTAACTTACAGAATTTGCTGCGTCTCGTACAGTAATGACATGTAACTCCTCGGTGTGAAAATCCGCTGTGTTTATATCATGTTTATTACATTTGTTCTCTGAGAAGATCATGGGCGGAAATTTGATATTGAGATGGCAGGGCTCAATAAGTGGAGAGGAAATTTGCTTTTATAGTTGAGCCGTTGTTGCACAACACAAAGCCGCTATGCTTTCAGGTTCATTTTACACTGTAATGCGTTGACTCCTAAATAATCATCAGTGAATCATTCAGCTGTTGTTTGTGCATGAAAATGCTCAGCTTTTATATAAACTGGGAACGCACACACAAAACAGACTATGTACCACTCATCAATACTATTTTACAGTTAAAGTATTGATTGTGACTCATAAACACGTACACAGTCATTTTGTGTTGCTGTTTTCCTATTTTTTCTTTCTACTGCGTCTTATGTTTCTGCTGACATTTTAGAAACACAGTAGGCACTTAAACAGGAAGGCCTAATGGCTGTGGAGTTGACGTAAGACAAGACAACACCACTTGTCTGTTCGGACAACATCAGCAACACTGTGGTGTTTTACAAACGTGAGTGTGGGATGTGAAGAATAAATGCATCACTGTTTCCTGGCGTTTAGACGTAACTTGTTTGGAAGATGCCAAACATTCGAGACTAACTGCTCTACAGTGTTGTGTCTCATTACTGAAGGTCAAACTCATGATTTATAAAGATCTGTAGCTTCAGAGATCACTCTGTCGGTTCCCTCTCCTCTCAGATCCGGTATGACGTGTGGCGGCGGGTCCTGAAGACGTTCTGGGTGGTGGTGGTCGGTTACTCCATGGTGGTGTTGATAGCTATCTACATGTACCAGTTCAGAAGTGTGTCTGGGCTCTTCAGACAGATTATGGGCATGTCGGAGGAAGGGTGAGTTTTTTTTAAGCGTCCCCTTTCTTGGGAATGAAGCAAGAAGATTATTTTAAATATAGAATATTTTGGCATGATATCATGGTTATGACATCATTCCACCTGACTGACTCTGCAGTCTTCGTGACCTGGGTTTGGAACGGTACGACACAGTGGAGCTGTTTGCACGCATCCTGCTTCCTGCTGTGTTTCTATTGGCGTGTATCCTCCAGCTGCACTACTTCAACTCAGACTTTCTGACTCTCACTGACCTCGACAACGTACCTGTTAGACAGGCCTCCAGGTGAGACGGCAAGGAAAGAGCATTCTGCTCAATGAACAATACTGTCAAGTGACCATGTCACTAAACGTATTAAAAATAAGATCAGTTGTATTCAAATTGAAAAAGCACAAAACTGCAACAAAAGTAAATCTGGTCATTATCTAAGACAACGTTTCTTTGTAAATGAAAGCGTTTTTACGAATCCTATATTGTATTCAAAACAGTACAAGTGAAGATATGAATGATGCTTTATGTAAACCAGTGCAAGTGCCGTTCTTTCATGGATGTTAAAACAAGCACATATACTGTTTCTGTACTTTATATAAGTTCTGGTTGACTTTTAAACATATTGTACATCTCTGTTTGTCTCGTTTATTTTCTCTCAACTCAGAGAAGAAGAGCTCAGGAGTTCAGTCAATGTGATTTCTGAGACGTAAGAGCTGCATTTATTCCTCCAACTATTTAGTTGTGCTCCCTTTTCAGATGACATGTCACAACAATATCTGTATATGATCAGTGTTTAATCAGTGAGCTGGACACACCTAAGTGTGAATGTATTGCCTGAAAATCTTATAGGTAGAACAACAAGTCTGGCTTTGGTTGCGTATAAATATTTCAACATTGAGTTATTGACTTCATTCATTGTTCATCACAGTAACAGGAATATCAGTAATACTCACTGTAGTGTTCACACGACTCTCTTCAATTTAATTCCCAGCATTAAAGAAAACATTGAAAAAATTCAGAAAAGGTAAGGCTGTTGTTTGATTCTTATTCATTAAATGGATCAGTACATACTGTTTTATATGTATTTGGTATATAACTCATATCTATACAT
Source organism: Taurulus bubalis (assembly GCF_910589615.1). NCBI lineage: Eukaryota > Metazoa > Chordata > Actinopteri > Perciformes > Cottidae > Taurulus > Taurulus bubalis. The sequence goes on along the minus strand of NC_136599.1, from coordinate 18,838,976 downwards.
ACTTTCTGTGTTTTGAGGTGAGGTAAAAACAAATCAAATAATTTGTGGATACAGGTGTGCAGATGTTTTTCCAATCATTTTGTAATATATTTAAGATATTTCTTGTTGTCCTCCAGACTTGTGAAGGAGCAAATGGGAAATGGGAAAAGTCAGGAGACTCTGGACAGCGTTGAACTACAGACCTGCTCAGAGAAAGGAGCTGGAGAGCTGGAGGAGACGACAGAGGCGGGTAACTATAGCTCAAGACCAAAAAATGGCTCATTAGCCTCCCTTTGTGAGGTCAATTAGGAGTGGGACAAATAAGAAATCTATTCCGTACACCGTTATGTTTTCCTCCTCAGTTACACAGATACCGCAGTGTATCGCACAAGCCGTGTCAGATGTGTTCCCTCCCTTTGATACCTTCTTTTCCTCCCAGAAACTCTCGCCAGCAGTCGTGAGGATAAGTGGGTGGTGATTGTGGACCGGGCGAGCCTGCTGCTCATTCAGGCTCTGTCAGGACTCCGCAGGCTCCAGGAGCAGAGCTGGAGGATGCTGGAGCTCCACAGCCTCAAAATCGTGTCCTCCGGCATCATCTGGGTGTCACTGCAAGAGGTGGGACGTTTGATCTGTGCACATGTGTGTGAAAATGTGTAGGTATGTGTGTGTATACAATCCCCTGATATTAATTCACTCAGTACTGGTTTGATATTTATACAAATTGATTATTAATTTTCATCTACACCTTTTGTTCATGCCAGAAATGAATGGAAAGTTAACCAATAAAAGGCAAGATCTTTAGCCTTTAATAACTTTTCACAGGTTTCTCTGATGAACTTTCTCTTCCTGGTTCTGTGGGTGTTTGCGCTTCCATTCCCACGGTTACGACCTACGGCGTCCAGCGTCTCTGCTGTGTGGGCCTGCGTCATGGTGGTGTGCAAGATGTTTTACCAACTCAAAGTCATCAAACCCCTTGATTACTCCTCCAACTGCACCGCTGTGAGTAGCCATTACTGTGTGTGTTTGTAACAGCGACCTAAAACACATCTAATGCTTTTGTTGGCGGCTTGCCAGCAGCACATCTGGATCACCTGTCAGAGGGCTTTAACATTGTTTGTATGTCAGGGTCTGGTGCCGTCCAACAGCACGGGCCTGGATGATGGAGCGGAACTGAGGGGGAACATGGTGGAGCTGCTCAGGAGGTCTATTCTCTACACCGAGCCCATAGACCCCGTCTACTGGTGTGGAGCGCTGCGTAAATGTGAGGGCAGGATCCTCCCTTGTCTCAGGGTACGTACGCGCCCGCCAAAGTCTAGACACTTTTTAATCGTTGACACTTCTTTTAAATCACAACCATCACACAAAGCGGTTTTGCATTCCAATATATAATATAAAATACGCTAAACAAGATCCAGGCTCTTAGGCGTTGGACTATGTGTTTACTGAAGGTAAAACTACAAAACCTTTTAATAGATGTTTGTAACCCCAAAAAATAAACTCCTTGCTATGAAACTTACTAAGATGCCGACCAGGACCAAACAGTTAGGACCTCAGAGACATACAATGAACTCCAGAGACACATTGGTTGGTTTCTGAAGTCGTTGTCAGTCGCCCCACCTTTAGATTCAGCAGTTCTGTGTTCTGTGTTGTAGAACCATCTGATGGTGCTCGGGCTGCTGGTGTTTGAGGCGACCGTATATCGGCACCAGCTCTACTTCCGTCTCCATAACGACCTAAAGTCCCCACCCTTCAGCATCATCTTCCAGGGCATCACGAGGCAGCACCTGGATCACGGCGTCCTGCCCTGCATCAAGTACTTCATCAACTTCTGCTTCTACAAATTTGGACTGGAGGTACTTTTAAGGGCCTGAAGTGTGCGTCTGTGTATCTGATTTGTTTAGCGTTTCTTTCACTGACTTCTTAACGCACACACACACACTTCTTCTTAGATCAGTTTAATCGTGGCAGTCAACGTGATCGGTCAGAGGATGGATTTCTATGCCCTGCTCCATTCCTGCGCCTTATTGGCTGTTCTGTCACGGCGACGCAGGAAGGCCATCGGGGAGGTGTGGCCTAAATACTGCTGCTTTACTGCAGGGCTCATGGTGCTGCAGTACCTGCTCTGCATTGGCATCCCTCCTGCTCTTTGTGTTGGTATGCACTTTTTTAATAATTCTGTGATCCCGTGAAACAAACAATTAATATGACGATATATATTTATTTGTTATATGACAAAGAAAAGCTTCAAACTCTCACATTTGAGAAGCTGGAACCAGCAAATGTTTGATGATTTTGCTTGGAAAAATTACTGAAACTAAAAATATTTGCTGATTCATTTTCTGTCACTTTTCTGTCACTTGACCTATTATATAATTCATGTCTGTCTACATATATTGAATGTCAATTATTTTTCCTCATCAGATTACCCCTGGAGATCTGCAGTTCAACCTTTGACCTCTAATATTATTAAGTGGTTTTACCTGCCGGACTTCGCCATGACACCCAATCCTTCGTTCATATTCTGTGAGTTTATCTTTGCAATCTTTACTCTCCTCCCTTCTGAACCCAGTCCTCCGTTGTATCTTAGATGTTGACCTCCTCCTCCTCCTCTCTCTCCTTCTCTCTGCAGATGACCACCTCCTGTTGCTCTGCTCGTCTCTGCAGTGGCTGGTGTTTGAGGAGGAGAACCGAGCAGTAGTGCGGCTGATTGCTGGAGACAACGTTGAGATCAGTCGCAGTCTGGATCCTTGTTCCTTCAATCAGTTTATACCCGTGGATAACTTCCTTCACTGCAGGTCACAAACAGAATGCTTTCTCAAGTATTTTTCTTTCCATTATATCTCAGACTCGTCTTCGCCTGAATATAGATTTGAATCTTTCACGTCTATCTGTACAACCTGAGATAAAAAAAACTGGAAATAGCCTGAACTCCATAATCCAGCACTTAGTTGATCTATTCCAACAGCTTCCTGCTCTGTAGGTTAAACCGCAGGTGGAGATATTTTGAGTCCATCACGCTGCTTTTGTGGTTGATCAAAGAGTATTAAGGGGTGGAGTTAGATCATTACTGTATGTGTGTTTTCAAACTCATGAAAGCTGTTCTGGTAAATCGAAACTGCTGCCTAAGCAGTCCTGGACATCCCCCATTTAGTTTATGGGCTTCTTTTCACTTTCCACTCCAAGTCTCTGGTCCTCATATATTTTTTACAGTTATGCGATAAATTACTCTTTGTCTGTTTTATCTGTTTATCAGGATTATTCTTTTTTTAATGTTCCCTCTCTTTCTGGTCCTCAGGTGCTACCTCGACATGGTGAAGGTGTTTGTGTTCAGCTACTTCTTCTGGCTGGTGCTGTGCCTCATCTTCATCACCGGCACCACTCGGATCAACATCTTCTGTCTGGGCTACCTGGTGGCCTGTTTCTACTTCATGTTGTTTGGAGGCAGCGTGTTGATGCAGCCTGTCAGATACATCCTGCGACTGTGGGACTGGCTCATCGGATACACCTGCTTTGTGATTGCCATGAAGAACCTGCTGTCTGTGAGTGTCAACACACTAAACCAGTGCGAGCACCCATCACTTAACTTGTGAGCCTTTTGCGCAGGTTCTACGCTGTCAATCATAGCCTCTTTCTGCCATTGTTTGTGTATTTTGTGATCAGCTCGGTTCTTGTGCCTACCTGGACAGCCTGTTGAAGAACGGCTGCTGGTTAATTCAGGCCTTCAGCATGTTCTGCACCATCAAAGGCTACGACGTCCGTAAGTGTCTGCAACAGATGATGATAAAGGGCAACTTAAATGTCAGTGCATTATTGGTTTGGGCAAGTTTTAGCAAGTTTGGTTGATATTAATATACAAAATAAACATGGTGTTAGAGTTCATGTTCGACCAAAAATCTGAATTGTTGTCTGTAGGATGGAGAAATGAGGGAACTGAGACTTTATTGATGAGCACTTTTTTATGTACTTTCATAGTTTTGTCAGATTATTCAAGCTGTATAACTATTGCTTACATTTCGTCAGCTGCTCCTGACGACGAGTGCGAGCTGCCGGAGGGTGAGGCCGGTATCGTCTGGGATGCGATCTGTTTCACTGTCCTCCTGGCACAGAGGAGGGTCTTCCTCAGCTACTACTTCCTGTACGTGGTGTCTGACCTCAAGTCGTCTAAGATATTGGCCTCCAGGTCTGTACTCCACACGAACCTCCTGCTTAGGTCCCGAACATGCAGCAGCAAGATTTACAGTTAGAATGAGGGGTAACAAGGGGAAAACATTTGATACATTAACATTTTGTTTGATGTATTAAACCCAACCTAGCTTGTCTGTTTTCAGTTTCTAAAAGAAAACCAAAGCGACGTGATAGGCAAAAGAGTCCAACTTGCTTTGGATGAAGCAGCTCACTGTTCAGGGGACGTTTTTGTAGCTTTTTATGGGTAATCCTTATTAATTTAATAATTATTTCAGAGAAGTTTCCTGGTAAGAAGAATTTGGCTCTAGTTGTAAGAAAAACAGTAATTTCCGAGACAGCGTAAATATTAATTCATTATTAATTTATTATTTAAATAAATAATAATGAATTATCTGTAACAATATTTTATTGTTGCAGATTTTGACATGTTAATCTGACCTGCTGTGTGAACTCGCTAAAAGACTCAAGGTTATGCTTGCAATTAGTTGGAAATTATCCATTGGAGATGTAGCATTCACACACACACACACACACACACACACACACACACACACACACTTGACCTCCATGGGAAAATGAAAAAGGGACTCTGCTGAGTGCAATGATTCCTCTTACAATTATCTATGACAAGCGGTTCTTCAGCTTGGCCATGGTACATGAATCCGTTCAGAGTAATGTGCCAGTTGGCATGAACGCAAACTCACACACCTTCACACTCACACATTTGACCTCCATGCCAAATTTCAGCCTCCCAGGGCAAAAACTGTTGCCGCTAAAGGGTGGGGAAACTTTTGTGGACCAACCGACTGACAGACAAAGTGAACTATGGAGCTGCTGGCTGCAGCTAAAAACACATGCAGCGATGAAACGAACAGATGGTGACCTCAACAATTTAAGTCATGCTCGGTTCCTCTCCCTCTCTCTACCTCCAAGGGGCGCTGAGCTATTTGAGGCCAGAGTGAAGAAGCAGGTAGCAGCCAGACTGGAGGATGAGAAGAAATCTGTGGAGACACTGAAGAAACAGTAAGACACATTAAACAGTGTAGAGTCAGGACAAAGTACATTTACAGTTCAACATTCACTGTTCCGACTGTGAATAAATGAATAAGCCGACTTTTATTGTCTCAGGGAAAAAGTAAATAGTCAACGGCTAACTTGCCCTTCCTCTCTCTTCCTCTAGGATGGAGAAGATCAAATCTAAAGAGAAGGGTGGGCCTAAAGCAGCAGCCAAACCAGCTCTTCCTGCTGATCAGGAGCAGGAGGCTCTGCGTAACATAAGTGAATCTATTTTCTGTTTCTACTGTTAACAAACCAACAGAGCGTCAGCATGCATTCACACTTGTATCTCCAAAATAGGTGCAAAGTCTGTAAATACAAGTCAGATAAATAAATAGACCATTAATACCACATTTCTAATCAGTTTTTCTTTTGTGACAGAAAATATTTTATGAGGAAATTGTATCTATTAATAAAGCTCCAATCATCTATTTTCATTTTTAGCTAAATTCAGACACATGGTTGAAGTTTATTTTTAGGTTAATAGATCATACAATATATATATATATATATATATATATATATATATATATATATATATATATATATATATATATATATATATATATATACACACTTTTCCCTGAGAGCTATATACTTGTATGCAAGTGTTTACTTTATGGGACTATTCAGTCTTCATCCTTGAAAGGGAGAAAATCATGAAACCGACTGATTTGCGTTTCAGGTGATGATGAGAAGGCAAAGAAAGATGCCGGAAAATGGTGGAAGCCTTGGGTGTCTCAGCCTGGAGGTGAGCAGCAACAAAACACTGCTCAGAGGGAATTAAGAATGATGTGCTATTTCCTATCACCTATCATCTCCTCAGGTTGTGTCATAAAACAGTAGCTACAGCCACTGAGCTGCTGTATTGGGGCAGCTTTGGATCAGACCCCTTACTCAAGAGCTTAACAGTATGCATAGTGATGCGGCTTTGACACTGTTCTGTTTCATGCAGTGGAAAACAACTGTGGCTACCACCTGTTTGAAAGTGACAGTGAGGAGGAAGAGGAGGAAGTTACAGAGAAGAAGGACGAGGTCCCCCCACCAAAGAAGAAATCTGCTTTCCAGGTGAGAGCCAGAAAACAACCCTTAAACATGAAACTAAGGACAAAAGAAAAGGATGCATTTATTTGTTTCTATATGCTTCAGGATCATCCTTTAAAACAAAGTGAACACTGAGAGAGTTGTTGTTGTGTTGATGTTGTAACATCATCAGTTGTTTCTGTGTCTTTGATATCCCAGTTGGCCTACGACGCCTGGGTCAACAGCTCTAAGTCGACTCTGAAGAACCTGAAAAGGGAGAAGAAACAAATACAGAAAGAGGAGAAGAAGAGAGCAAAGAAAGAGCTGCAGAGACAGCAGGGTGAGCGAGCGTCATGTGGTGTTTATCAAACAGCTCCGGGTTAGGCCAGGTTTTTTGTTTGGTACTTTAGGCTTCAACAAAACTTTAAAGGGGAATTCTGTCGTGATAATGGAGATAAAGAAGAGGTCAGGAGGTCACCAGAATCCTGAGGAAGGAACCATGGATTTGAGAACAGTCTGGCCAGCAGTTGTGAAGACATCCTGCTGCTGCTGTTGCACTGATGTACCAACTGCTAAAATGCTGCAACAGTAAATCTTGTTTCTTCCAGGCATTGAAAGAACAGACTCCAGTGAGGATGAACTGGATGAAAGCACTGTGGAGGAGGAGGAAGAGGAGGAAAAAGGTAAACCACTGCAAAGTCACTGCATTACACTCACAACACACCTCAGGATTCCTCCACTGTTCTACCACAAGTTAATTTCTGAGTGAAAGGAATACTTAATTATTAAATTGCTTTTTATTTGTTATCGCCGTAATATGAAGAAGCGTACAAGAGCAGGGAAACCTTAAATATGCCAACTCATTCATTCATGCTTCCCTATTTCCTCTCCTTACAGAAAACATTCTGCAGCGCGTCTTCAACATCTTGAAGTTCATCTTGGTCTTCATTAAGTCCCTGCTTGACGACCTTACAGGGGGTCTAAACTCATTCTGTAAAGAAACCCTGGAAATTTCCAAGGTGCTGCGCTTCGAGCGCGCGCTACTCAGCCAACAGCAAAAGAAGGTGAGAGGAAAGGATTTAAAGCTGATGACTGTAAATTGAAGGCAGAACATAATATTATTTTAACATTTGGACTTGTCAGAGCAGGAAAAGCTCAGGTGTAACATTAATGATGCATCCCATTTAGGTTATGCATGCTCACTAACTCACATAGCACAAACAGTACAGTTCTGGGTCAGCGACACCCTTTCGCTCCCTCGCTCTACAGGGGAAAGAGGTGAGCCAGGAGAGCGTGAAGCAGTTTTATGAAAGCTGGATATCCCGTCAGAACACACTTTCATCTCAAGACGACATAGAGGACTGCCTGCCGCCTTCCTCCCCGACTGATGTCCCATCCTCGCACCATGCCTATGCCAAGCTCAAGAACCAAGCCTCCAAAATGTCCTGGGGCAGCAGCGTTTCCAGGTCGGTTACTGGACACTGCGTCGGTCACATATTTACATCTCATGTTTTCATTCTCTTTCCTGCTTCTACTATCTTTCAGTAAACGTGTGCATACATGTACTGCATGTTTAAACTTTGACCTGCTGACAAATGAAATACATGAATAGCAGTATTAATGTACATTTGTGTATGTATATATATATATATATATATATATATATATATATATATATATATATATATATATATATATATATACAGTCTACTCACCTGCTCTCTCCTCCTCACCTTCAGCTGTATGACAGATGAGACGATGCTCGGCTCCCGGCAGCCGACCCAGGAAGAGCTGGACGAGCCTCCCGTTGTGTCGCCTGCAGCTGACAAGCTCAGACGGAGGCTCCTGAAAACAGGCAACATTGACATGACGTCCTTTGAGACTGTCGAACTTTCCCCAAGGTGAAGGAGAAATCAAGAGAATCCTGTATATATGTGTACATATGCTAAATAGATGCACAGGGTTTTTCTATGGCATATCTAGACTTCCCTCAATGCTTTCAAATACTGCAAAACCATCTCCCCATCTGATTCTTGAAGTTGAAATGTCCCTGTCTCTATCCTTGTCTCAAAAGCTGTGAAGCTGATGTCCCACAAAAGAAGGACCACGAACAAGAAGAGGAGGATGAGGAGGACATGGAGGGTGAGACGAAACGTGAGCAAGAAGAGACAGAGGAAGAGGAACAACGAGGGGAGGAGTGTGAGGTGGGAAGAGAAGACCTGAATGACGAAGCGCAGCAGAGAGAAGAAGATGAATGCGCTGATTACCCAGAATGCACATCGTTGGACATCAGGGAGAGTGATGGCGAGAAAAGCCTGGACCTCATAGAATCTCTCAAACCCCTGAGTCAGGAAACGAGGAACCTCACTGCCAGTGAGCTGCTGCTTAACAAGTCAGTACTCACAGAAACGTATTCGTTGAAAGCATTTTGTATCTTTAGCAAGAGAGAGACAAGCTGCTGCGTGACACTATTCTCATAATTTATGTATTTTCCTCCCTTCCCTCCATCCTTTCTGTAGTATGTTTGAAAATGAAGAGATCTCAGAGTCCGATAAGTTTTTTTTGAAGTTGCCGAGGCCCCTGAAGCTGCTGATTGCCCTCTATAACACCATGGTGTCCAAGTCAGAGATGCTGTGCTACTTTGTCATCATCCTCAACCACATCGTCACGGCCTCGCTGCTCTCCCTCATCCTGCCCATTCTCATCTTCCTCTGGGCCATGCTGTCTGTGCCCCGGCCTTCCAAGCGCTTCTGGATGACCGCCATCATCTACACAGAGGTAGGCTATTACAACATGGATTGGTGAGTTTGACATGATCTTCAAACTTGAGGGGTTTCATTGCAGAATGAATATTAATTTTAGAACAAATAGACACCGGGGCTGCAATCGGTTTAATGTTTGATGGATAAATTCATTCCACTTTGGAGGAATACTCAAAATGATAAACTAATGCTTGTATTACATTAGAATGGATGTTCGCAATTCTGCATATATTCTGCATTGTACTTTTATTTGGCAGCTAATATCTCTTGTCTTTGATCATATTATTCTGGAGCGACTTTATTTGGCTTGATGACCTCTTAAACTCCGGTCGTGGGTGCAACTCAAGTTTATGTAATAGTCTTGGATGGTCCATAGAGATTCAGTATGGCTAATGTAGTCCTATCCCACTGGTTTTACAGTCTGTTTACTGGTCTTTTGGAGTACCACCGCATACTGTAAGTGTATTATAATGCCTTTCGTGGCTCCAGAGAGAGCTGAATGAAGTCTGATAAATTGCCTCAATGGATTTTATTTAAGTCAGCATCGGTTGAAAATAAAAAATAAAGTGTGTTAGACTACAAGCACACACACACACACACACACACACACACACACACACACACACACACACACACACACACACACACACACACACACACACACACTGCCTTAAGCAGAGTTCAGAGTAAAGTCATATATATATATATGACCTTACTGCCCCTGTATCATGTCCACTTAGGGTTAAATAGAAGTGAGCTCAACAGACCTCATCTCATCTCAAAAAAATAATTGACTTTTTTCTCAGACTTTGCATTTCTTTGGTGTACTAGTTCCTTACCAAGGACAGAAAAAAGATACCATAAATGAGCTTATGGAGAAAATATTACCTGACTTAAAATGAATTTGGTGATGATTCTATTGTTTCAGCTGATGCATGATCCAGACCTCTCTTCTCTGTTTCTCTCAGCTGACTGTTGTGGTGAAGTACTTTTCCCAGTTTGGTTTCTTCCCCTGGACCACCTCTGCCTACAGAGGCATCAACGCTGAGCGGCCCTTTGCCCTGCCCAACATCATCGGGGTTGAGAAGAAAGACGGCTACGTCCTTTTCGATCTCATTCAGCTGCTTGCTCTGTTTTTCCACCGCTCTATTCTCAAGGTGACTCATTCAATCATTCCCATTTGCTGCTTCATGTATTGTAAGGGGCCACCTGCATGGCTGCCACGCATCTAGTTTTGCATGTTAAAATTCAGTTTGTTGTCCATGTAGTGCCACGGGCTGTGGGACAACAAAGAGGTTGAGATGCCAGATTTTTTCAAGAAGATGAAGAAGAAAGTCGACAAGAAGAAGATGGACAGTAAAGACAAAACTCAACGCCGGCTGAAGTTCCCTTTCAAGGCCTCCACCAACTCCATATTCTGTCGAGGAAAGAGAGGTGACTCCCCAGAATCTGATGGTAAATATATAATTTGACCCAACAGTTTGGCTGAATCTACTGTGAGACTTCCTCTTCTCCCTTATTTTCTGTTGTCTTTATTTATTTATTTTCTGTCACAGGTAGTTGACATTAATCTCCATATATGACTAAAATGTCTCCATTTCACGTTTATCTTTTTTAATGGAGAGGTGAAGCCCAAGAAGCAGCACAGCAAGGACAAGAGACGGCAAAGAAACAAGGCACCGCTGACCAGGAAGCAGAGGATCAGACAGCTGTTCAAAGAGAGGATGCTACAGGCCAAAGCTGCCACCATAGAAGTGTGCGTTGCAGACAGACATCATGACATTTTTAACATTTCAACTGATTTTTTTCGAAAATATAGAGCAGCTTGGAGAAAGTGTGTTTTGACGCTGTATATTAATTTTTTTCAACAGTGCCCTCCACATTTACTTACCCATCAGACAGTTCTTCTATGACATCATCCACCCAGACTACAGTCCTGTGTGTGACGTCTATGCCCTCATGTTTCTCATCGACGTAGTCAACTTCATCGTCACTATCTATGGGTACTCGGCTTTTGGGGTAAGAGTCTGAACTGCTTGTCATCAAACCAACAATATACACTCTTTCAATGCATGCTATGTACAGTACGACACAATCAATCACGCTGATCTTTGTCTGTCTGTAGAAATATTCTGCCGTAGCAGACATCACAGAGTCTCTCTCGGAGGACCAGGTTCCAGAGGCCTTCCTGGTCATGCTGCTCATGCAGTTTGGCACAATGATAGTGGACCGGGCCATATACCTGAAGAAGTCCCTGCTGGGAAAGTGTGTTTTCCAGGTGTCACTGGTGTTCGGCATACACTTCTGGATGTTCTTCATCCTCCCCGGGGTCACGGAGAGGTCATCAACTTAGTTTTTCATTCTCTTCATTTGTTAATTCAGTTGTAATTATCTTATACATGTTTTATGAAAAGCCTGTGGTTTGTAAAAAAGGTAGTAAATCGAACAATTAATCTAGACTGGACAAAAATAACCCACACTTACATATCTCATATAACTTCCATCCCTAATTCCAGTTGTTCAAGACTGAAAAGAAAGAAGAAAGATGCAAACAAAAAATTTAAAGAAATTGTATCTCCGTCCTTTTCATTTCTTTTCATGTCTTTTTTGCTCCACAGGAGGTTCAACAGAAACTCTATTGCTCAGCTCTGGTACTTTGTAAAGTGTATCTACTTCGGCCTGTCTGCCTATCAGATTAAATGTGGATACCCAAACCGCATCCTGGGAAACTTCCTCACCAAGAACTACAACTACCTGAACCTCTTCCTCTTCCAAGGGTAAGAGAACAGTTACTGGCTTTAATAAATACAAACATCTCCTTAAACAGCATGACGTTATTGTAACGTAATTTAATCGGATGCATTTTAAACACTTGTGATAAAGTGTTGAGAGTGTTTGGGATTTGTTTTCTGTGTGGTATTTACATTCTCCTCTCGTCTCCTCATCCAGGTTTCGTTTGGTTCCCTTCTTGACAGAGCTGAGGGCCGTGATGGATTGGGTCTGGACTGACACCACTCTGTCTCTCTCCAGTTGGATTTGTGTAGAAGACATCTATGCAAACATATTCATCCTCAAGTGCTGGAGGGAGTCCGAGAAAGTAATTGAGAGCGTGCACATACTGCTCGTTGTACTATTACTACAGCACTCAAAGTTGATATATTTAAATCATATTTATAAAGCATTAGGTACATCATAATCTGCTTTAAAATGTTGATAACACTTGTAGTTGCAAGGCTGTTGCTTAATTATTATTTTCTTTCTGGCATCCAGGTTCTCCTTCCTTATTGGCAGATAATAATTAATTCATAACAATTTATAATGTATTCATATTTATTTACTATATATTGAACTATTCAGTAAATTATTTAGTAGTTTATTAAGTAAAAATACTAACCGTATTCTGGTTAGAGCTTCTAAAATAAGAGGAAGTATCGAATAAATACAATTAAATTAATAAAATGTATATAGCTGCTGATCAGACAAATTATTCAATTTTTATAGGCCTCAATATGATAAGTTGTGATATTTGTCTTTTTAAACTTTTCTCTTTATAAGGTGAGAGCTGTAATTGTATTGTAATTCCTTCCAGAAATACCCCCACACTCAAGGGCAGAAGAAGAAGAAGGTGGTGAAATATGGGTTGGGAGGATTCATCATCTTCGCTCTCATCAGCATCATCTGGTTCCCGCTGCTCTTCATGTCGCTGGTCCAGTCGGCTGCCGGAGTGACCAATCAGCCGGTGGAAGTCTCCATCCAGCTCAGCATCGCAGGATATGAGGTCAGGATGGAAACAAGTTTATTTAACTGTGTGCTTGCTTTCAACTTTTAGCGATTGCTTGCTTTTATTCTAAAACACTAAAGCGTATTGTCATCGAGGAATTCTTACTTGTAAAAGGTGGAACAGCAAAGACGTGTTTCGCTTGAAATGCTACAGGGGATACAAATGCAGGTGTTGGGTCTTGTGGATACAGTTCGGCAGTATTATCGTCATCATCTAACACAATAAGCACTTTTTCTTTTGCAAAAAAACCCTTTTGAAACATTTCACTCTAAACCAATGGTGACGCTACAGGATAAGCCAGTGGATCGCCAAAGTCAGTAGGATGCATCCTCTGGGGACCATGAATCTGTGCACAAAATTGCTTTCTGTGACGACCTTTGCCATTTCCCCTCAATTTGTTGTTGCTGGTTTTCCAGATACTTGGTGGCAGAAGCTATGGCGAAGTGTGTAGTTGTTAAGATATTTCAGTGTGGTCCAAAGGAGCAGACTGACAGCCATCTCGAGAGCCAAAGACAACAACCCCTCCCCTGCAGGACCATCGTGGTTTATAACAAGATAATGTTTCTGCTTGCCCTCTAACTGTGTCTGTGCTGTTCGGGCGCTAGTCATTGTCCATGTCTAGTGTGTGTGTGTATGTCTTAACTGTTAAGTGTGTCTAATTGTGTCTCCACAGCCTCTGTTCACCATGAGCGCTCAGGAGCAGAACTTGGTTCCATATACAGCAGCTGAATTCAACAGACTCACCAAAGTCTACGCGACCCATCCAGTAAGATTTAACCCTAAACACCAAACTGAGAACACCACAAATGGGACAAGGAACTAATACAACAGTATGGTGTTTCTACTGTATTTGTAGAATATGCAATAATGATCTTTATCATAATAACTGCCTGTGGCCATGAGAGGGAGCCCCTCTATGTTTGTAGCTCCATGTAGATGTAAACTTCTGACTGAGACTTTTTTTTTTTATCAACTTGTGGGTTTTAATGATTTTGTGAGAATTAAATGTAGGGTATCCTAGCTGTTTATGTGAAAGGGAGTATTTTAAGGGAGTGATTTAATGTCAATGTCATGAAAAGGGTTTGCAGTATGTTGATATACACAGAAGTGATTGTTTTGGTGTCTCCCGTTGGACAAATGGTTAAGATGCATAGGCAAGGGAAGTCTATTTGTGAGGCACCTGTAGGCAACGGGCAATACAAACAAAAGGCCATTTGAAATGCTTTATATAAGAAATAAAAGGCATTGAGAAAAGAATCACAGGGTAATATACAATACATATGATTAAAGAGATGAAGATTAAATTAATTTCAGAACACTATGGTGACATGTATTTAAATAACTATGTTAATATAATTATCCCCTCTCTCTCTCTCTCTTTCTCTCTCTCTCTCTCTCTCTACCAGTCCGCTATGCAGTTCATAATGAAATATGTGGTGGACGATATTGTTATTGCTAAGATCAAGAGTGATGCCAGTCTGCTGTGGAGCATCAGCCCGGCTAGTCGAGCGGCCATGATCCAGGAGCTCAGCAACTCCTCTTATACATACATGACCTTACGATGGACGCTGCTCCGGTCAGTGTGTGTATGTGTGTGTGTGTCTGCTTGTATTGTGATCTGTGTGTGTGTGTGTGTGTTGTTGTTGTTACATAATGCAGATCCAGTAGGCTTGTTCATGGTACAATGGTAAATGACTGTCCGTTTATATAATGGCCTATTCATTTCTTGGGGATCCAGAAATGTGTCAAGTTTAAGTTTCCTATAAATGTTAAATTCTTTATCCAGATTTCTTCATTCAACTGTTCGGTAACTTCATTTTTAAATCATTTCGCTGGCTTTTGCAAAGATGCACATAGGGCTGAACAAACTTTGGTACCCGTGCTACCTAACGCTCCTCTCCGTCCCTTCTCAGGAATGCGTCCATATCAATGAATCCAGAGACGGTGGGAGAACACACAGTGAAGTTTGAGGACAAGGCCTTGAGGGAAGGGATAATCCACATGCTGAAAGGCAACAGCAGCAAACCTTTGTGAGTCGCATTGAACACACACACACACGCACGCACGCACGCACACTCACAACCAGTCGGTTTGTACTTGGTTGTGCTGTTACTGCTTCCCTTCTTCTGGGGTTGAAATTTAGTTTGCTCACTGACTAGAGATTAAACATGCTAGTAATGGCTGTAATTAAATAATCTCAAAAAAATACATAAATAAATAAGCATGACAGTATAAGAGCTGAAATATTGTATGTTATCAACTATTTCTCATTTTGCAACCCAATTATTTTCTTCATCTTATTCTGTCCTGCAGGATCATTAATTCTCTGCTACCAAAGTTTCTCAGGGGTCCCAAAGGCCCAGAGTCCAAAATGGCAACCAGGATGACAGTAGGTTAGTTACTACAGACTTTTTCTTCTGTGAATAATAGCTGCATTGTCCTGATACTATTCAAAGGGATCCATCTTGGATAAAGATCAGGTGATGATCCATTGATCTCTCGTTTGAAACATGAGGTTAGTTTTAACCCTGGCACGTCTTCCCTCAGCGCCCTCGGACCGGCCGGACCTCCAGGCACTGTCTTTCTTCAGGCCCATGTCAGTCCAACTTCAACAGGTCAACAGAGGGTCAGAGAAGGGGGCAGACCAGTGGTGGGTGGTGGAGGAGTGCTCCCCTGTTCTCGCCTTTTCCAACCACAAGTGTCACAGTATCGAGATAGTGGTGTTCAGTGACAAAGTCAGCCCATCCAGTCTGGGCTTTCTGGCTGGTCACGGGTAGGTATCAAGACCTCTCTCCAGCCGTTATGCGCTCGTATCTCTCTCACATAGACTTATTCAAACATGCCCACTCTCTCTGCTCCTCTCCTCTACACCACAGCATCGTAGGCCTGTACATGTCGGTGGTGCTGGTCATCGGAAAGTTCGTCAGGGAGTTCTTCAACGGGATCTCCAGGTCCATCATGTTTGAGGATCTCCCGTGTGTGGACCGGGTCCTGAAGCTCTGCACAGACATTTTTGTGGTCCGCGAGACAGGAGAGATGGAGCTGGAGGAGACACTCTTTGAGAAACTCATCTTCCTCTACCGATCGCCGGAGACAATGATCAAGATGACCAGGGAAAAGAAGGACAGCTAGGATTTGGTGGAATAACATCTGTTAGTATGCCACCTGTGGATGTGTTCACACGAAACTCCCATAATTTAAAATGGATGTTTTAGAGCAAAAGCCATTTGGTACAGAAGCGTCATTTCATTTTTCTTTTCAACATGAGTGCAATTAAAATTGAATGTGTTGCAAATGGAGCTGCAGGGAGAACTTGGGATTTAAGGTCCAGTTGTAATGAAGAACCCTGCTGAAGTGCCATTGAGCAAGATTTAGGATCAACACATACAAACATGGATCTTATACTATAACAAGTATGCATACCAACAAATACACTTTCCCTGGTTTGCTTGTAGTTTTATTTAGGTCATTAATGTGGGATTCCCTTATCAGACATCTGTTAGTTTGTTTACTGACAATTCAATTCCTGTCAAGTCATGTTCTATAATTTGACTGTAATATACAAACAATGACATTAAAGTAATTCAGAAGGCACTAAACTAGAACTTCAATTAAGATAAATAAAGTGCCTGCCAGTTGTTATTTGCTGTAGAGTACTTGTTTTCCAGTCCACTGGGCAATGCATGCATTTCTAATGATTTTGGATTCAGATTTCTAATCTGTACAGTACACACAACACCCTGTTCCCTGACCTCTTACAGCAACAATGAAAGTTCAACAAACCATGGATATGCTCATGGATCAGCACACATGCCTCTGTAAATACCAGGTTTCTGTACATGACAGATGTATACTACTGTACTGATTTATACCAAAATAAAAATTGTTACAGACAAATGTATTAGTGACTCATTCTGCAGTGCTGTAAATACTAGATTCACCAGAAGACAAGAATACAAGGACATAACAAGTATTTCCAATAGCCATCTTTAATACAATTTTAAATTACAAATGAAAGTACAGTAATTTCATTCAGGTCATCTTGATGTCATCAATCTTTTGGTCTTCTCCCCGGTGTGAAGGACTGGACAGTGAAAGGACCTCACATCTCAAGGTACAACTATCTACATCACAGCCTCAAATCCTGGAGGGAAAAACAGAGAAAAATTACTAAAAATATAATTTTGAAAATGATTTGGCTTCCCAAACAGAACTTGAGAATCATTCATATCAGTGAGTGCAGGTTTAGGGTTCGCCTACTTAAAATAAACAATGAACTCTCAATTTCTAAAATGCATTTGATGACAGGAAGTTAAAAGACTCCAAGTTAAACTTTGCACAGAATGAGTTCAGAGCAGACACTTCCAGTCAGTTGAGTATCAGTTTAAGGTATGAATAGTTATGGTATATAGTCATTTTAATTGTACCCCAAGTACACTGAATGACCAATGTTGTCTTGGTTGACATGTACCAGAAGACTGTTGCGTGTCAAAAGTTTAAGTCAACCCAAATCTTCATTTGTCTAATTATTTGTTACTTTGGAGATTAAGATTTTACATACAAAAAGACATGTCATGCATGTTTCCAGGCAACTCATCTTGAAAAGATAACGCATTGTTATAGATGTAGCTACTCAATAGTGTATTAATTCATTAGAAAGGATAACCTTGATTAGGCACAATGTTACAAGTAAGCCTACATGTTTCAAATTAACGATTCAGCAATCTGAAAGGTCACTGATGATACTGTATATAAATGCAGCATTTAATTATTATTATTTTATAACGTCAGGCTGCACGTCTTTCACTTGTACTTGAACACTCAATGTCACAGCTGCCTATCCTCGTCAGTCGGCGGCCCACGGTGACTTTATGTGGCGATAGGAGCAGAGTTTCTCTCCACTGCTGCTAACCTATAACATTTGATCAACTTACATTTTTTGGTGGGTTTGAAGACCTTCAGGTTGGATTCCGCGGCCTTCAAAGCGGGGACTTGGAACTGCGGCTTCATCGCCGCCCGCACCGCGCTAGCGCAGATAGCGGAGAAGCGGATGTAGCTGCAGGGAGAAAGCGCTAGTTAGCCGCGTGCTAAAGGACCCGCGATACTGACAGTGGAAACACACACATGAGCCCATAATGACACGTACTAATGTAGCCCATGCATTATCAGAAAGAGTCCAGTTTTGGACGGTTATCATCTAACGTAAGCGCCGCAGTCTGAACGCACGAGTGAAGCTAACAGTGAACTAAAGCTGTGCCAGGTCGCCCTCTGAGGATTCAATAGACAGAATAACAACACGGATATTGCGAAAGTATTCAGTTAAAAGAACAAATCATAATTTACAGCAACGAGGTCAACACTGAGCACAAAGCTAACGTTTATAATATAGATTATATGAATATTTGTACCTGAGGCCTGCCTGTCTCCAGTACGCAACCATCTTGTTCGTGTTATGGCTTCAAGGACAGGTCGGGTATGTGCGTGATGACGACATTTGAGAGACGCTGGTCTTTTCCCCCGCCCAATAAGAACCGTGTTTGGTCATGATTGACAGCTCTGACGGTCACTTGTCCCGCCTCCCTACAATACCTCGACCACCCTTGGTTTTTCTTCTTTCTTGATGAAATCTCTTACAGTTGGTTGATTGTAAATGTACCTTTAGATTATGTGGTGCCAGTAATTGAAGTAAGTTACCTTTACACATTAAATTGACAGGTAGTAACCACATATAATTAGTTGTAAAATAAGATTACATGACTTATAGGACAATTGGACGTGTAACACTAGCGTCCTAAATGTATTAAATAATTTCACTGATGATAATAATGTTCTGTGGGTCTGTTGCTAGTATGGTGCCCGCTTTTTTTTTTCAGGCGCTTCCTTGATAGACTTGGAATTACTTTTGGTTAGTTCGGTTAATACATAATACCGCTAATGTATTGAGTTTTTATTATCGCAACATACGTATAGATAGGATGTACCGTTTTTTAATGATGGATTAAAAGATCCACCAATAAACACCCAGACATTGCAAGGTGTGCAGTTCGAGTAACTAGATCAGATGATGAAATACACAGAGAAATATCAAATTATTCAAATGTTTATACAGTAGGATATGTATTTCTCCACATGCAGGATTTGTTGGGGAATATTACATTTCTTTTAAATGAAAAAAACCCCACAAACAGACACACATAGCTTGACTGTATCAAATAAATACATATATAACACAAGGATTGATCAGAGTGCAGCTCCCGTCTCAGCCGCCAGGGGGCATGTCGTCGTTTTAAGGTCGTCTCCTTCGGCTCCTTGCTTCCTCACCGCGGTCACGCTGTCACCGGCACCGGCTCCCGAGCCCTGGCGGACAAGAGCCTCGCAAGATGAAGATCTGGGCTTCAGAGCACATTTTCAAGTGAGTAGTTCTCTGTCTGTGATGAAGCCTTTTTGTATCTGTTGTGTGTGAGACGCGGTTGCGGGTTCTCCTCAACGCCACTAGCCTCGTTAGCTGCTAAGGGTGCTCGTAAGTTAGCGTCCACGGTTACGTGACTTACGGGTAACTGTAACTTCAGGTCACCTTACTCAACCGTTTCTCATTTAT
Source organism: Taurulus bubalis (assembly GCF_910589615.1). Classification (NCBI taxonomy): domain Eukaryota; kingdom Metazoa; phylum Chordata; class Actinopteri; order Perciformes; family Cottidae; genus Taurulus; species Taurulus bubalis. Next base: position 18,819,592 of record NC_136599.1, on the reverse strand, counting down.
GTCCGTAATTGCGTTCAATAAATGCAGTATTCGCCTCTATGGTTGAAGTTGTTCCGACAAATATAACTAAATATCTCCACTTGTTTGTGCCGCTTTAACGCTAGTTAACGTTAGCATTCGGCTGTTAGCTTTACAGCTAACTAGTTATCAGATGCCGTAAAGAGACATTTCACACGTAAAGTGACACATTTCACATGTCGGCGCGCATTGAAACGTTTCAGCCACACGTTAACTGATGATATTATATCTATAATTAAGATAAAGGAAGTGATTGCGGTGCTCGTGTGTCTTCACGGGGTCAACATTTGCCGGTGAACCGGGATCACATTGTTGTTGCATAACGGTCCATCTGTCTGTCAAACGGTTACGGGACCCTGCGACGAAAACAACCCGTCTGTTGTCTGTGTGTGTTTTAGCTCATCAGACTGTAGTGGGTGGGGAACAATGGTTGGATCGGCTTTTTGTCCCTTTTCATAAGTTTCTCGATAAATCCACGGTGCTGGGTGGAGGGGGCGTTCCTCCTGTCACCATGGATATCCAGGGGATTCCTCCATTTTAATTCTGCACCAGTCTTTAATATTGACAATATGAACTTGGATCTTTTTAGAAAATAAAAATCACATCTTTACTCGTGAATCCTGTGCATAAGGAATGAACTTAAAAGCTATTAAGTTTGTCAGCTTTGGCCCAACATACAAGCGTTAAGTGGTGAAAATTGACATATTTTAAAGTTCTTAATTTCAATCTTATTCAGTCACCTTTATCTTGCAAGGCAGCTGGAGTCTTGCGATGTCACCCAAAGCAATGCAATTTTGTTCTTATTGATGTGTTTGTTTGTGTGTGTACATGTAGTATATATTATTACTGCATTATCATGTAAATATTCCAGAGTTAGCTAACATTGACAACCTGCAGTCCTTTTTCCAAAGTGTTTAAATGACCTTCCAGAACTTGCTAAATGTTAATATTGGTTTTGACAGCCATCCGTGGGAGACGGTGACCAAGGCGGCAATGCAGAAGTACCCCAACCCCATGAACCCCGGTGTGTTTGGTGTGGATGTTCTGGACAGAAGCGTGGACAAAGAGGGCCGGTTACACAGCACCAGGCTGCTCAGCACAGAGTGGGGGCTTCCCGCCATGGCCAAGTCTGTAAGTTAGACGATGAGAGAAACGTTTAAGCTGCTGCTTTCTTTTGATCTGATAATAGGCTTTTACGAGATTAACTTCGCCTGGCCTGATCTTAATAACATAATATAATCACGGTGGCGTTTATGGTTTGACCTCCTCAGTCTGCCAGCTGTATATAAACCGTCTGCCCAGATTTAAATGCTGGACCGGTCACTCTCAAGCTAAAGAAATTAAACGCATGACTTGATAGTTAAAATACACGAGTAGAGGAAAGATACACACAACAATAGAGTACATTATTATTATTATTATTATTATTATTATTATTATTATTATGTAAGATAGTAAGACCGTAAGGGCTCAACATCGTTATTTAAAGAATCCTCACATCCCACTTGTTGGCAAAGAGTTTTGTGCCCGACTCATCCTGAACTCCTTTTTTTTTTTTTTTTAAACCAATCCTGGGTTGTGTCCTTTTTCCTGCAGCTCATCGGGGTAACAAGAACATGCACTTATGTTCAGGAACATTCAGTTGTGGACCCCAGAGAGAAGAGCTTTGAGCTGAAATCTACAAATGTAAGTAGTCCTGTCCTCATTGTTAATTCGTACACTTTCTGTAAGAACAGTGACACAAAGAGAGTCAGTGGGACAGAAAACAACAGCATGGGCCCATCTTTATCATTTGATTGCTTACAAGAGGTTGTTTTGGTTGAGAAATACTGTCGGTTAACACTTCATTATATCTGAAGACTTGCAGCATTGTTTCTAATGGAACTTTCATATCTCTGAGAAAACCAATTGATTTTGTTTTTCTTAGAATGTCCACTGGATTTCAATGTTCATGTTATCAGCTGCACCTGTGTTGTTCCTGTTTTAATGTGTTCGCAACCACAACGGTCTCTTTGATCAAAATTTACTGAAATGCCTGGAGATGATGTCAATATTGTAAGTGAGAGAGAGAGAGAGACTAACTTTTACTTTGTTCGGTTCATCCAGATCTCCTTCACTAACATGGTGTCTGTGGATGAGAAGTTGACGTACAAGCCACATCCGCAGGATCCTGAAAAGTAAAGGACTCTTTTATAAATGTCACCCGTGATATTTATTATCATGATTTCATTATTTATGTATGTTATTTCTAGTTCTGTCTTATTATGTGTGCTTAGGTTTTATTGCAAAAATATGTTTTCTGTTTTTAATTGAAAGCTGAAGGCTTCAAAAACTATCAGAGATTTAACTTTGTGTTTACTGATTTATGACCTTTTCTATTTGTGTACTTGTGTTCTCAGGACGGTGCTGACACAAGAGGCTCTGATCAGTGTGAAAGGCATCAGTCTGAGTAGCTACCTCGAGGGTCTCATGGCCAAGACCATCTCTACAAACGCCGGCAAGGTGAAGCTGCCGTTTAAATCCTATCATCCTATCTCTCTTCATAGCAACGTGCCCGTCACTGCACATTATGTTTTGTAAAACTCTCCCTCTGTCTGTCTCAGGGTCGGGAGGCAATGGAGTGGGTCATAAGACGATTAAACACAGAAATCGAGGAGTTGGCGGCGACCGCTCGTGGAACTCTACGTGCTCCGATGGCGGCAGCAGTCGCTGACAAATGATCCCCGACCGTCCCACTGCTTTCTCTGCCATCATGAACCGATGGATCTCTCAGACATTTCCCCTTACCTAATCTGCCAGCACAGCCTAATAACCGCATCCCCATCCGTTGGTCCTACGTACGTTTGTATCTGTGCGTTTGTTCCGCCTCAGCAGTCTGCGCAGACGAGTTTGAGACTCGCCACTTTGGGCAATGACGGGGAGTGTTGAGCTGATGACGGTAAAAAAAACTAAAAACCAAACAGGGTTGAATTGGACTGCACTTGAAGCTCATAGGACTTAGTCTTGTGATGTTAAAGTTCTTTCTTTTTTAATTCACATAGTGCCTTCACATTTCATTAATGTTCTTGTCTGTCTTCCCCCCCTTCATCTTGACCTTTTCATCTCTTTCTAATGTTCTCGTCTTTCTTGTTTCCAAATTCCATCAGCAAGTCGAGTACTGTTAACAGCTGAAATTAAGTCTCTTTTCTCTAACTTTTCCTGAATTGGCCAACCTTGCTTTCTACAGCAGAACTGACCAAATGATCTCAAAGTAAAAAGCCACAAATGTACATGTGCCGTATTAAAGTCACACACTGCTTCAGCGATCATTTATTGTGATATCGAAGCTCTGGGCTTTTTATTCTCCAAGTTCATGTGAGGTCAGCTACTAAGCAAGCTGACGATCCAGATGAGTCTGCGGTCTTTTGCACCAACTGGACTTTCTCACAGATGGATTTGCTGTGCGCTGCAGCCAGATCTGAGTTCAGGCAGGAAGGCCCGTTTATGGGGTTACTTCCATGGTGCTGTAACACTTGTGGTACTTGTCTAGTCTTGGTATAACGGACACTCTTGTGCCGTCAGGTGGAAATCTACCAGCATGGTGTACTGGTCATACAAAATACTTTGTTTCTTTCTTTCTCTTCCACTGGTGTGTGTGTGGTTGTTACAGAATAAGATGTTCTGAATGGCGTTCTGAATGTCTAACTTATTTTCAGCATGTGTACTGAAATGCACTTAAATAGGTAGGAAGTCCTCAAAGGGCGGAGTTGCTAAATGAGGCTGTGAGATTGTGTTGTGAGCGTTCAGCAGTGTTGTAGGAGGAGCTCTGCAGGGTTGCGTTCAGGATCACTGAGTGTGCAAACAGAAAATGTCAAGATTGAAGTAATTGTGCTGATTTAATACCCCAAAACATATTTTATTTATGATCATGAACAAATCTGCTGTCCATTTTCTTAATGTCTATAGATGTTATTTAAAGTATATTTGTATCAGTGAACATTAACAAAGACTGTTAATGTTATACTATATTTACCTTCTTCATCCCACATCAGATTCTCAGGTTGACTTTCAGTTTAGTTTCCCTTCATCGAGACCTCGTTAAGACAAAGGCAACATTTCTGTAACACTTGTTTGTTCTCCCCTTTTCTGCATTTTTCCTTTTGGGATTTTAATTAGGACAGCTCTACAGATTTAACTTTACATTACAGGGGTTTGTGGTACAATGAAAGCCACTTGGAGATGTCTGTTAATTAAACTCGGCATCACAAGTCTTCAAAGATGCTCCACAGGTGGCATCCTGCACCACTGTCATTGTCTCAGTTCAGTAGATCTCTGTATATAATAGGTCAGTTTTTTTCTTCTTCTTCCAGTTCATCGGAGTTTCTTTTTAAATACTTGTTCGTAATGATCTAACTCATCAGGTCCAGCTCAGGATCGAGCAGTTTGAAGTCGGGTCAGCTGTCTTATCTGACCCATCAGCCAGCTGGTAACCTCACAGTGGCTCATTTCATGACTGAAGTGTGATGTTTATTCTGTGAACATTTTAAGAACAGTGGCTGTACATAAGCTTGTATTTATATTTTTGGCAGTGTTACATTCCAAGAATGTGAACATGTAAGAGGATTTAAAGAGTGCACACTGAAATGTTTCAAAATAAAGAGATATCATTGTTTCATGAGACTGGTGGTGGTGGTGGTGTTCCTTTTTTTCTTTTTAAATGTGTGAACTCTTGAGGTTTATTTTCCCAAACCAAAAACCTGTGAATCCCCTTAATCAACCCCTTCCCCTGAACAAAGAGATGAATTAAATTAAATTGTTACTATTGGTCTGAAGCATTTCTTTATTGTTGCCTTGGACGTCAGTCAAAGCATGCAGATAATTGGTTCCTGACAGTCATTGAGATACTGGGGAAATATGATACATGTTTCTTTTGTTTCTATAACAATACCACTAAATGCTAACTGCAAATAAATCAATATATTACTGGGGTTTAACATTTGTATTAAAGTTCAATTGTCTTTAAAATTAAATGAGGTCCTCATGCAGGACTTCTGCTGTCAAGTAGAATCCTAACCGTCTCCCTCATTTTGCACATTCATTAGAATATATACAGTTTAAATGTATGAACAGTGGCACACCGCATGCTGTAAAAAAAAAAAAAACAGCAATCTACAATATGAACGACAATGCCAGATTGCACTTTAAAAACATAATTTTAATACATTATTGTTTAAAACAAATCAGGCATTCATAAAGATGAACTGCAACACGGCTGGTTAATCATTTACAGTCCATAAACTATACTGGGCAGATATAGCTTCCCCCGGGAAACACTATTGTATTGTGATGTGTCAGATATCGACAAATCCAGTTTGTTCACAGTTAAACACATCAGTTTGTTTGTCAGTTGAAGCCTCTGTCTGTTAGCACCACCTGCGCATCGGAAGAGATGGCTATGAATCCCTGTTAAAAAAATAAAGTAAAAGGTCAGCCCAACAAGTGCTGCTCCGAATTAAAATATCCTCCAAAAGCCAAACATTGACCGAACATTCACGAGTAATCTTTTGCTAACACTGACCTCTTCCATCCCCAGGACTGTGTTGACCAGCTGTGCGTGTCTTGTTCTGGGTAAAACAAAACCTTTGCCCAGTTCCACTGAAACAGAAAGGTTCAAGTCAGGGACAATTCTGAGGGACAACATGCATTGTTTCTCTCTGCATTGCTCTTAATCATGTTATTAAGTGTGTATGTGTTTACCCTGCACTGACATGTGAAAAGGCTTGCTGGGAGCACAGAGACAGACTCACCGTTCAGTTTTCCTACGGCTAACATCACTCCTGCCTTCATTAAGCGTTCCAAAGTATCAGTCTACAAAGAGAAACGTGTGAGTTGTTTCATTTACTGTAGTTTGTCCACACATTGGGCTTCCTGTGACTAACATATAGTGTTAGAGCGATGCCGTCATGTACCTTAAAGGTTCCCACTTCACTCGATGCCAGCGTCAGTGTAAAGCTGTTTGAAAGTAAGAAATTAAAGTAAGATATGGCATGAGGCCTATACTATAGGTTGAGCATGTGAGCTCAGGCTCAGGTGTGTTTTAAAACATGGCGATGCTCACTTATCCAGTGTCACGGATCCCTTCAGACTGCCACCAGCAATCCACACTTTCCCGCTGAGTTTGGAGTCCTGAAAGAAAGAGGTTTGAATTACAGCAACAACAATGATTATTTATCACGAATCAGTTGTTTTTCCTAGTAAGTCATTCATTGTTTAGTATGTTACATGTCGTAAAAAAAACAATTTGAGAATTGTTTGTAGAATTGTTATTTGATAAATGTATTATTTAATAAATGATTTTCCTGTCAATTAACTAATAGTTTGAATGGATCTGAATGTACTGATATAATATCCACTATGGGTCTACTTTGATGCATTGTTGACATAAAGAGTAAGTACTCACAGCATTGAGTTTGAACAACGGGCTCTGGGTACCATTTGGTTGGATGGCAAAGGCCTTAACAGCGACCTGAAAACCCAGTTTCACCACACCGGGCTGGAAGGAAAACATTGGCACTTCTCTGGCATAAATCAGCAGATCCATCAGAAGTCCGGGAAACATCTTGGGAAGCTGCAGCAAGAGAGAGAAAATATGTGTAAAGAGTAAATGATTATGAGATGGTTGATATTCAACTCTGCATAATTTCAAGCAAGGAGAGATACAAGACACGCTACAGACAATGCAGAAGGTAATGCACTCCTGTTTGTCATGGTGCTGTTTTTTTCAAGTCCTTCATTCTAGACTAGTGTGGAATTAATGTCAGTTAAACAAGAGTGAGTAGTCAGTGACTCAGGTCAAGATAAAAAGGAATACAAGTGTGATGTAGAATGTGAAAAAGAACATGCAGTAATGTTTAAATTGTCTGTAGTGACAAAAAAATGTGTTAATTAGTGATTGAGATGAAATCCATGGTTGTGCATTGGTGTTTCCACTGGTTTGAGAAAATAAAAGTAAAACAAATGTCCCTAAGAACCCATATCTGTATAACATGTTTCTGTTGATATTATGTGATTGTATCTGTGATGGTCTGTATTGTATGTAAATATGTCTGGAACATGTTCATCATCATCAAAGATAAGGGATAATACATTTCAGAAGCAGTATTGCTTTTTTATAAAGACAATAGTGTTGATTGTCCTTGGTGGCTTTGGCATTACGGCAACTTTTTCCACATCCATAGTCATTTGCTAGCCGTTGTCTTCCGATCTGTGACACTTGGTGCATGCTGTCATGAAGCCATTTATAAAGTGAGTAAATACAACTCTTCAGGGACGCCAAATGTAATCCTAATTCAGATACGCTTACCTGAGGAATGTAAGGCCCCATCCAGCTGGTGTTCAGGTGCACTTGGAGGTATGGAGGTATCTGAGACGACGACACAATATGTCTTTAACAGTAGACACATATTAGGGCAGGAAGATATAGTGTTGCCATTGTGTTTCAGGCATTCTTACCATGCTGTCGGTGATGAGGGCCTGAAGCAGGCCAGCTGAGTAGAGCACATACGAGGCAGAGTTCAGAGTGAACTCAGACAGGCCCACTGACAGCATGTAGCCCGGCTGCTCGGGCACACTGAAAGGCTGGGCCTTAAAGGGAGGGTCTGTATGGTTTTGGGTGTTGTAGAACTCTCCCTTTAAGATAAAGAGTTGCAAATGATCAATTACAGCTATTGATCACTTTGTTGTCGTTTCACAAGCCTTGGCACTATAGCCCTCATAATAAATGATTGTCATAGGTACAAAGGACATAACCTGGACATACATGTATACGGTATACCGATAGTTCTGTGTTTATACTTCTTCTTTTTTTTAAAGATCTGCCTGAAATGATGCGGTCAAAAGTCAGAGGTCCTCCACAATATGAAAATAGATTGTAGAGTGTGTGCATCCTTACCTTAAGACCTAGATTAATACTTGAAGTATTAATGATGGGTATGCCGGTGAGAGGGAGGTCAAAAGTAAAGTTTTCATCCACAGCCAGGGAAACTGATAAGAGTAGAAACCATAGATTGAATTATTTATTCATAGATATACATTATTGCATATGTAACTAGTATCAACATGAACATTCTTCAAGGGTCTTTTTGAGGATGCGGCCTGCTGCAATACCTCTCATGGCCTGTAGGTGGTACTCTAAGTTCACAATGGACTCCTCCACATAAGGGCAGATCTATGGAGGAAAGAAACAAGGCAAATATCCTGCAATGCTCATCACTGAAAGTCTGTACAACATGTTTCACCTGAGCATCGTCTGACGATCATACAGCACAGACAGAGCCTCTATGATAAATGTGACAAAGATAACACTCACTGCGCCCTCTATTTCACCCTTGATACGCCCCTTGAAATGCCCCACAAGAGGCTGGAAGATCCAACTATTGACAAAAGGAAATGCAGGGCTCCAGACATCAGTATTTGTTATTTTCCCTTTTTCTCTCCCTGTGCCTGTGATTTACTGTACCTTGCTCCACCGTGAAATTGTATGTCCATATTTCCAATCTGAGCTTCACAGTGGACACTGGCGACAGACAGATGCCCGTCAGCACCTTTCCCCAGCTCCACTACAGAGGTCACATCCATATTCAATATCGCCATGTCGAATGATCCCCTGTCATGTCTGAAACACAGTCAGTGCATGTGGTGTTGAACATTTATTCATACAATACACATATCCAAAGCATTTGAAATAACACCTGGTTGAAAGGCATTATGAAAGTAAAAGTTCTGTTTCTCTTCTGCATTGTTTCTAAATAGTGATTTGCTATTGCTGGCTTACAGCTTGCTAACATCCCAAGCCTTAGTGAGCAAATATTAGAGTTAGAAAAAAAACAAAAGTCACATTACAATCCTTATAAACAATGGGCACAGTCCAGACTGGACCATTTCTAAATATATAATTTGATATATAAACTCCATGTTATTAATAACCCCTGTTAGCTCTAACTTTCATATTCCACATAAACCGATAACCAAAGTGGCCTCATGGTACTGGGTGAAAGAACAGGAAGTCACCCAAATAACAGTTTTTCCCTTTTGGATCTGTATGCCAGTTTCTCAGATGCGCACGTATACTTGTCACATGACCTTTTTGGAGGGAATTAAGCAGCGAAGGCAGCGTGTAGTGATGTGATCACAGCCCTCAGCTGGCTCCTCCCCCGGCCAACTCCAGTTGTCACAGGTTAATGGGACCAGCTAGCACGCCAACCTTTATGAAGTACAGCCGCCTACTTTAACTCTGGACTGTTGGTTGGACATTATTTGTGGCCTGTTGGCCTGCCTTTGAGCGTTGAGTAATACCCCATTTATGAGGTGGTAAGTCACAACATGAAATTGTTCTGCAGCTTGGTGAGCCCTGTTGTTCCCTGTTTTTCATTTGGTTCACCTGCTTCTGTTTTGCCTTGACGTTTTGTTTAATTTACATTGTTAAAACAACTGGGTTTGTTTTTTGTCTTTATTTCTTTTTTATATTAGTGGCCTCAACTTAAATCCCACCGTTTAGTTTAGTTTATGTTGGATAGGACATTTCAGAATATTAAAGATTGGGATGTAGTTTTAGAGTTTAGTATGGCCTTTAAAAAAAAAATCTTAACCTGCAATACAGGATAATTTTTTAATTCCTTGATTCCAGTCATTTTCACTCCATTATTCTAATTTCCTCCCCGTCCCTGCACATTTTATTATTTTGTATTCCTTAAATAAAACTGTTGGTTTATTTTTACAAAACAAGTCTGTCTCATATCAGTAACAAATCTGTGTGCCTTTATAAATTCTCAAAACAATATCTTAAGATTCTATTTCCTGGGGCTTAATTCCCAGGTGGCGTTGTTGGTCCCCTCTCATTTTCCTTCTACGGCCCTGCTGCACAAACATCACATATTATAATCTAACTGGCACCATTTGATCCAAGGTAGTGTTTTAATTAACTTTAAGTAAAATGTAAAAAAACGAAATGTTAAAAAGTACGGTTTTGTGACTTAAAGGCCAACTATTAAACTGTTCATTAAATTCATTATGAACAGTTTAATTTTAAAAAGTGAGGACGATGTGTCATAAGAGTACAGGCGTTGAAACAAAACGGCACTGGAGATATGATACCTTCGAGGAGATGCTTCCTCTTAGTTGTCCTCACATGACCTAACAAAGGTTACATTTTAATTTGAATATCACTTCCTCTTTTAGGCTTGAAGTACATTTCTCTTTCAAAATTTCCAACTGAAGCTTTTATATTGTGGTAAAGAGGATAATCAGATTACCTCAGGAGCTCTGTAGATGTGTCTTTTGCCCAAAAAGAAAACCTGAGAACCAACCTCGAGTGAACAGCAAAACTCACATAAGGCCGAAGTGTGTCATCCACTTGCCGGTTACTGCAACACTGAGGCCGGAGGTGGACGACTTAAATCCTGTGATGTTCGGATAGAACTCAATCGACGGCTCTGGAAAGTCACACTTTGTAATGGTGACTCTATAGCGCACACAGGGAGAGCAAAGACAGTGGTGAGGACACGGATCTGAGTAATGTGAAAATGTCTAATGAAATATATTATTCAAGAATGTTAAATGTAATCTTACCCGGAGACTGTGTAGTATATGCTGCCCAGGATTTTACCACTGATGTCAGGGAAAGTGACAAGATCCAACCTGTCCTGAACCCATCCTGCCCCTACATGCTTTCCTGGAACGAACAGTAATGTGCACAGTTTTACTAGTGTTGAATGCAAGCATTTTGTCTGGTTATTTATGAGAATACTAATGTAGCTGCACAGCAATTTAACACCCCAAAAAACAACTATTTTGTGTTTGAATAAACGTAACTGAGTGAAAAAAACATCTTGCATCGACTTACCATACTGAAGTCCTTTATTAGTCAAGATGACTTGTATTGCAGGATTTTCTCCACAGGTAAAGGAGATGAGCATGAGCACTACTATCACCGCTGGCAGCATTTTCCTGGTCCCTTGTGGCGCAAAGTTCCAAATACTTGATACAGATAGAAATATGTGATATAAAGAACCACATTTAAAGATATTTAAAATGCAGTCTAAAATCAAACATTTACTTCTCATTATACTGTGGTGGTGATATTATGTAGCACATACCTTAATGAATGTAGTGTTTTCGTCAAGTTGAAAGTCAGCTCTCGAACAAGCGTCCTCACTCAGTCTCTGCCTTTGACTCCTCAGCAGCTTTCACTTCCTGTTTCAGAGAAGTGAAACTTACTGACATCTGATAATAGCTAAAGATGTAGGTGTGTGTGTGTGTGTGTGTGTGTGTGTGTGTGTGTTTGTGTGTGTGTGTGTATATGTACACACGTGTGTGTGCATGTGTGTGTGTGTGTGTGTGTGTGTGTGTGTGTGTGTGTGTGTGTGTGTGTGTGTGTGCGTGACAGGGTACTATTGTTTCATTGTGTTCTGTCTAGTTATATATTGTTGATAATCAACAGTGCACGTTTTCACAGTCTGATATATTTTTGGAGGCCTCTGTCTCCTGTCAATAATCATTTAGATAGGACAAGGTATAGCTGCATGCCATTTGAACCAAAAGCCTTGGTTTTGAATGCTCATATTGTTGTTTTAAGAAAGATAATCTTAATTAACATTTTAAGAGTAAGTTAAAGCGAGTCCATGCAGCACAGCAGAAAGAGAAAGTAAAATCTTCATCAAGGCCTCTCAGTCACCTCTGGCTCCATTTCAAGGAATCATTAGAATCACCAGCCATAAAATATTAGATTTATTTATCTCTTAATTCCACAAATACTCTTTGTCTCACACACCATGGTTAGTTCCATTAAATCACAATTAACAAGTTCAATAGGAAGAGAATACTATCAGACAGACATGTTTCATATAACACAGTTAGGACCCACTTGCTTGCACTTTGAATTCACTTCATCCAGAATGACACTTGAAACATCAAGAAAACCAATGAGCCAACAAAGACTACTATAGGCATAAGATGGAAAATAAAACACCGAAACGAAAGCCAACTGAAATAAAATTGTTTAAACAACTACACATACGTTTTTTTTATGGTTTATTATAATCCACAGAGCCCCATGTGATCTGATGGGTGCATTGATATTTTCTCTGAAGTGGGATTAATGATATATCTACCAGCTCAAAAACCAATAATTACATATTCACTCCATTGTTTTTCACATATTTCATTCCCCAGTTATAAACACGTATACACAGTAAGACCCATGATAGACATTTTCACTGGATCTTTGACAACTTTGCATGAAGACTGGTACCTGGACAGGCTTGTTAATCAATGCCCGCATATTTATTCCCCCCTTTCATGCGGAGGTTGTATTCCTCTGTCCAGTCAATAAAACACATTTTCTGGAATGAGTAGAATACTTAACACTATGATTGAAGAGTTTATTATTGCACATTATCACGAAGGCAAAATAAAAAAAGATGTACATTTCACATAAATAATCATCCTCATGAGCTTCTTTGTCAAGTGGTTAACATATGATGTTTTGATACGGCCTTCTTGACAACTTGCCAGAGTGTGGCCTTTTAGCACATCACCATTCAGTAAAGGTCATCTCTGAAGCTCTCAGTCGTGGATATTGTACCTGTACGCCTCTATGAGTCCTTCAACCGAGTGAATGAAACCAGATATGGCGCATATGCCCCCAATAACGAAAATGGCAACATCGAAGAAGACGTGGTGCCACAGGAGATTCCTCCACTGGAGCTTGAGGTGGAAGAGGCTTGGCAGGAGGAAGCACAGGCCAGCGCCGGTGAGGCTCCCAGTTAAACCCATGAGGAGGGCGAAATGGGGGACAAAGACGGCCATGAGCAAGGTGAAGACTACCAGGCCAATTCGAAGTCCCAGACCCCAGGATTTCAACTGCCCGGTAGGGCCGTAGCAGTCAGGGAAGATGGTTCTCCCACCATCCTGGAAATAGGATTTCTCCAGAACCTCAACTGCAGCAAAGAACGGCAGCGGGTAAGATAACAGCGCCTTGGAGACGAGGAAGAGGTTCACCACAGCCCGGATGGTCGAAGGCAGGTTATCTGTGATGACCTCTTTGGTGGCGTCTGCCCAAGTCAAGTAGGCCACCAGAGCAAAGAGGCCCTTGAGGACGCAGGCTGCGATGTGAGTCCACTCCATCATGCAGTGGAACTCGCTGGGCTTCTGCATGTTCCCCTCCAGGGAGGGGAGGAAGATCTGGGAGGTGTAGCTGAACACGATGATGCCAATTGAAATGGGGAACTTCTTCACGTCGATATAAAACTTGACTTTGTCCCAGGCCCAGTCGCGAGCCCTGGAGAGGCAGTAGGCAATCACGAGGACGTTGATGACGAAGTGCGCCATGGTGCAGAGCAAGCTGAACTTGGACACGGCCTTGAGGTTCTTCAGGAACGCGCATGGCAGGAGCGCGATCGTGGCCACTACAGACCACGCCTTCTGGGATACCGGGAACCCCGGGAAACTGTTGACCATCAAGTTTCCGCTGACCACGACGTAAAGGATGCAGGTCATGACCAGCTCGATGATCTGGGCCACGTTCACAATGTGCCCGCCCAGCGTCGGGAAGCGGGGCGCGCAGCAGGCATTGGCGATGTCGACGTAGGAGTCCCTCACGCGCACTTTTACGCCGTCCTCGTTCTCCTCGTACAGACACGCGATGAGGGTTTTTCCGGTGTAGCAGCACACCACGGCCGCGAAGATAATGAGGAAGAGACCGAGGTAGCCACCGTGGAGGATGGCGTAAGGCAGGCCGAGGACGAACATGCCCTGCGGACAGAGAAGCGCAGTTTAATGGTAATGGACGAGGCCCACATCGCAGTGACAGGCCGAACTGCTCAGGCATGCAATGACTGGCTCACACAGCTCACATCTTACATAATAACTGTATATAATATATACAGATAAATACAGATATACAAATACATACACACGTATATATATGTTTATATATATATATATTTATATATGTATGCAATTTGTATATAGGCAATATAAATAGATATACGTGTATATATCAAATAAATGTATATATAAATATATATCAAGTAAATGTATTTCTCTCTCTCTCTCTCTCTCTCTCTCTCTCTCTCTATATATATATATATATATATATATATATATATATATATATATATATATATATATATATATATATATATATATATATATATTGCGCATTAGGAAAGCAATGCAACGCAGACATTTACATCACAGCTGATTCATTTCCAGTGTCTGCCTCACAGTTATTTTATCAGTCGCCTCGCCCTTGAAAAACAGGCCTTTCGTTTTGCGAATGTCGGCGAAATCGAACTAAGGCATTAAACATACCATTTTAAAACGAAATTTAAAACGAATTTGGTTACAATTTAAATTAGATGGAGACGCTGATAAGCACGTGGGCTCCATTCAGCCTCAGGGCTATCAAAGCCGTACAGGCCCTGCCTGCAACTCCACTGATAAAAAGCTTTGTATATACATGTTAACACCCGTTGGCTGCAATGAATTCACCCTCAAACCAACAATGACACGTTAAATTAACGCCTGCAGTAATTATGATTTTATAAAATTGCACATATTAATACATTTAAAGCTCAATATAAAGTATTCGACAATATTGAACATATTGTATATTATATTATCTTGGATTGTGTGAAATAATGTGCATCCCCATAGCATATTAAAATATAAATCGTACAAAATGAAAGTCTTCAGTTCAAGGTGACTTTTGGTCCAGCTGCAGGCCTGATCCACGCAGCACGTTATCATGCACCCATGAGAGATGAAAGTAATCAATGTACCTGAATGGCATTGGTGACGTTCCAGCCAGCTTCCCATGTCGTGATTTGTGGCTTATCCTCATCCAGCGAGCCTCCCGTCTTTAAGGACGAGGGCCTTCGGACGGTGCCATCTCTCTGGTAGTGGCTGTCCCCGTCCAGCTCCCCCGCTCCCTCCACGTGTCCCCCTTCCTCTTCTCCCTGGAGGACATCCATTTGCATCCCTTGCCTGTAGTCATAGTCCAAGTCGTCGCACTCGGCGAAACCCGCGCCCTCTTCCCCCGTCGCGGCCTGGAAGCCCAGTCGGGCGAACACGCCGCTGACCTTGGCCTGGGATTTGTTGGACACCGTGTGGGCCGCATTGGTCAGCTTGTTGGTGAGCTTGTGTCGTATTAGGTGAGCCATCTTTATCCGGATAAAATAACGTTCTTCAACTGAAAATGATGTCACCGAGTCAAAACAAGAGAGGCAGACGCATGCAGGGTGATTTGTTCGCCGATGTTAAACTGCTACTGTAAAGTCATGCCTGTTGCCTCTTCGATGTCGTCGCAAAGTAAGCTACCCAGCCCTCTGACGGCTGCAACCCGTTTCACCCAAATTGTTAAAAAATCCTCAGCCGCTTTTCTTGGCTTGCTCATCCATATTCCTCCCTAAAAAACACTCCGTGGCATCTGCCTCACGTGGGAAACGCCCCAAAACAGAGACAAAAACGGAAATATGTCCTCATGTGTCGTTAAAAAAAGACAACTTAGCCTTTCTTTTTCTTTTTTTTGTCTGTCAGTTGGGGGTCCCTTTGGTGACAGCGCGGGCGCTGGAATCTCTGACTGCACCACCGAAAGAGAGGAGAGAGGGGCGTGCACGTGTCCGCATAGTGTGCCAGCAGTGTGGCTCGCGCGCAGCACAACTGTCACGGATGACAGGGGGGGGGGGGGGGGGGGGGGGGGGGGGGGGGGGGGGGGGGGGGGGGGGGGGGGGGGGAAGAGAGAGAGAGAGAGAGAGAGAGAGAGAGAGAAAGCGTTAATTTACCGACAGAGTGATCACGAGGATAAAACGGTCAGGTCATTTTAAAGGCGGCAGTAATTCAGAGTTGCTCGTGACATTATGCACGAATGAAGAGATCAACATTTTACCTGCTTTCATGCTGCATTCTGTCAACAGGTTGACAGGCGATGCCATCAAGGAATAGCGTCATGCTAGATATGCTTATAAACTTTCGAGCCAATTGGATGGAATATATATATATATATATATATATATATATATATATATATTTATATATATATATATATATATATATATATATATATATATATATATATATATATATATATATATATATATACACACACACATATTGTTTTACATTGATCTGCAGTTGTATTTGCGATAACTACAATTTCTAGCAAATACAATTAACATTAAATATACATTAACCTTGGGCCAATAGAATATTCGTACAACAATGTAATCTCGTTTTTTTCGTTAGACAACATTTGAACTGTTCTTCCTGACCTGTTCAATCTTACATGTGTTAAACAAAGCACGCTGACTGCAACAAATCCTAATCTGAGACAGCGTGCCCTCACACACACACACACACACACACACACACACACACGCACACACACACACACACACACACACACACACACACACACACACACACACACACACACACACACACAGCCGAGAGTCGTATATCTCATGGGATTTCCCTGCAATGTGGAGATAAAAAGGCCTGATGTGCACGGGTTGCCTCACATTTTTAAGGAATGATAAAATTACGTCTTTTTTTAAATTATACACAGACAATATTTGAATGAATTTCCCAATAATATTGAATTATTTGTTCTTATACATTCAAATCTTATTTACAAAAAAAAAACTAACAAAAAATTAAAAACATTTAAATGAGTGCCACTGTCTTCTCAGATCTCCATGTTATGAATGCATACGTGTGCAGATTTTACATTTCCAACTCATTTAACAGCCTGATTCCAGATGAGCATGCTCAGCAGGCTGTGAAGGGATGCAACTCGTTGCTGATATGATGATATGCTGCAGCTGGCCTGCTGCGGAGCCCCGGCAGCACCACGGACAGCTCCTTCAACAACGCAAGAGGAAAACGGGTCAAACTCCTCCTCAGACGTTTTTCTTTCACACAGAATTAAATAAATAAAAGAGTCTGCCCATTTAACACAACACAAACTGAATATAATATCTATATTAATTATTGTCTATTATGGTCTACATTTAATTGAGATCTGCACATTGGAAAATAAATGTCAGGGTAGAGTTCTTTCTCCTCCGCCTCACCTCTAATCCCCGGGTATACGCAGCACCTCGTTTTTGCCTCCATAATCTGCTGTGACACGGCTGAGCAAAAGTGTCATCACATTTTTGCAGCCTGCTACAGAAATGTATCCCGCTGTGGCGAAGGCTGAAAATCAAGTCTTCCCTTCGATAACGAAACATTCAAAATTTCTTTTGATGAAGGATAGATGTAAACCAAACACATTTAGATTTATTTTTTTAAAGCTGATTAAAGGTGTATTTTATTTTCCAGAAACAAGTATAGGCCTACTAAGAAATGCAAGACAATATCTTACGTGCATCATTGCAAGAAGAAGAAAAAACGCAACATGGACGAGAG